>NC_048300.1:140134080-140376162 GCF_013100865.1 Trachemys scripta elegans | reverse complement strand
TATGTTTTTAATATAGATTTATAAGTAGTGAACATGTTCTATTAAAAATTCATTAGATTTTTATATAGTTGCTCTCCAGTTTGTTTAAAAGCTTTTAGTGTCTGTGCCATTTTGCAGGCATTGAGATATGCAATAAGTTAAAATTTGATTTGAATACACTGTTCTGCATTTATTAATGAAAATTTCCATGCTACTGTGCATTAAGTAAAACAACATTAATTAACAAATATTGTTATGGTTCTTGTTAAAGACAGGAATGCCATATTAATACTTGTAGTTGCTTAGGGTTACCATAGGTCCGGTTTTTCCCGGACATGTCCGGCTTTTTGACAATCAAACCCCCGTCAGGGGAATTGCCAAAAAGCCGAACATGTCCGGGAAAATGCCGGCCGGGCACTTCCCCTCCCGCGGCGGCTCTGCTCCTCCCCTGACTCTTCGGCTCTGTTTAAGAGCCGAGCTGCCCGAGCGCTATGGGCTTCAGGCAGCCCTCTTGCCTCCGGACCCCAGCCGCTGGCCGGGCACTTCCCCTCCCGGGCTCCGGCGGCACAGGGTCCGGAGGCATGGGGGCTGCCCAAAGCCGGTAGCGCTCGGGCAGCTCGGCTCTTAAACAGAGCCGAAGAGTCAGGGGAGGAGCAGAGCCTCCGGCCGCAGCAGCTCTGCTCCTCCCCTGACTCTTTGGCTCTGTTTAAGAGCCGAGCGCTACGGGCTTTAGGCAGCCCCCATACCTCCGTACCCTGCGCCGCCGGAGCCCGGGGAGGGGAAGTGCCCGGCCGGGGGCGCAGGGTCCAGAGGCATAGGGACTGCCCGAAGCCCGAGCGCTACCGGCTTCACGGTTTGCCGGGCAGCCTCCAGACCCCGTGCCCCCGGCTGGGCGCTTCCCCTCCCGGGCTCCAGCTGCGCTGGGGAAGCGCCGGCCGGGGGTGCAGGGTCTGGGGGCTGCCCGGCAAACTGTGAAGCCGGTAGTGCTCGGGCAGCCCTTTTCGTGTGGCTGGGAATGGGAGGGAGGAGGGGGCGGAGTTAGGGGGGGTTGGGGCGGAGCTGGGGGGGGTGGGGAAATGGGCGGGGCCAGGGGGTCCTCTTTATTGGTTAACTATGGTAACCCCTATAGTTGCTGTAAGTAAGGAGTTTGATCCATGTTTGAGTTTCAAGGAATAAAATTCTGCCTCTAGTTTTAGGTCCTTACCACGTTTTAAAGTTTAAGATAGATACTCATATTTGGTCATATTATGGCAACTTCTTTATAGCTATGGACCATGACATTCTGCCAGAGGTGAAATTATGAAGTAGGTCAAAGCACAAATTCAGTGCTATGACACCTTAGTCCATTTTTTAAATGCAGTACTCACACTCCTTGTGGGATAAATCTGCACTTCTACAAGGGAAAACAGATAGGCAGTCTTTTCATTATCTAGTTACAAACTTTAAAACAATAATCAGAAAATGAAACTGGTCTTCTGGGATTAAATGACCAGAGATCAATCTGCCAAAAATGGTTGACAATTTGCAAATTCCTCCCTTTTGCATTTGAGAAGGATTTCAAGAAAGGTACATATCAGGGTACATGCCAATTATCTGACTCTTCCTCATACAGTTTTAGCTTACTGTATCTTTCCTTAATGAATCAGTTTATACAAAACTTAGAAACTTACTTGTGTGAGATCAGGAATGTCTCCTTTGTCAATTCCAACTTGCTGTGGATTTAAAGAACAATTTTATTGCGAAACCAGTAGTGCTTATATGCTACAACTGCAGCAAGTATTCAAATTGATTAAAACTGTCACATATTTTCTCTTCAACTAACTTCTTATGCATTATGTCTAAATATCATTAAGTACACAAGTTACAAACTTCATAACTGATTTTTCCCCACAAGCCACTTCCTCACCCTTCCAAACACCTTGAAAATGCTGCAATGCTCCCTTCTAGGGAGCAAAAAAGTTTATTTAGAAACAACCCCCCGCACAAAACTCAATTCTCACTCAGGTCTTGCACTCCCTTGCACATACAAGCAAAACTTTCCAGCTCTAATGCATTTAGTCTGAAAAGGCAGCAGTAGTGAGCTCAAGAAAGCATTATCCAGGACTCAGAACTCTTTTTGAAACTTCCAGTTAATCCTCTCTCAGTCAGTGAAAGAACTCTTGCAGGAGCCGCACCTCTTCGCCCTTCAATCTGGGTCCCTTTTGTTTATGCCCCTTTCAGCTCTTTGGAAAACTAAAATAAACGTTAAAACAGGGATCTCAAACTCAAATCACCATGAGGACCAGTACATTGGCCCAAGGCCTGCATCACTGACACCTTTTCATATAGAGGTACAAACCCACCCACCCCTGCTCTGTCCCCACTCCATCCCTTCCATGAGGCCCCGCCCTGCCTCTTCCCACCCCTTCCCTGCCCCACCCTTATTTCAACCCCTTTCCCAAATCCCCACCCCTGCCCTGCCTCACCTCTTCTCCGCCTCCTCCCCTGAGTGCATGGCTCTCTGCTCTGCCCCCTCCCTCCTGGAAAGTGCTAAGCATTGCCAAACAGCAGGAAGCACCTGGAGGTAGGCAGAGGAAGAGGGACATGGGGCAGGGGGGGGGGGGGGGGAGAGAAGAGGAGGAAGGGGCGGCAGGTGAGGGGAGCTTGGAGGGCTGCAGCAAATAACTCCAAGGGGCTGCATGTGGCCCGCAGGCTGTGTGTTTGAGACCCCTGTGTTAAAATATCAATCTCTGCTAGCATCCTTAGTCCAGTTGCGCTGTGGTCCAGAGCTTCTATTTTTCTGTCCCAATTTTTTTTTAAGTCTCAGCTCATTGCCTTGAGACTTTTGCTCCGATTTAGCGTTTTCAACTCCACAGCCACTTGCTTGATTTTAGAATGTGATCTGCTTCTTCTATCCATCAAAAAGAAAGGAAGATTATAAATCTGAGCAGTGTCCATGTAGCAGGAGGATATTATGAATGGGTACACTTGCTGCAGATTCTACTTGAGCTAGGAATGTTGTACAAGAGAGTGTCAAATCTAGTTGTCAGCGTGACACTTGAAGATAGATCTTCATGAAGATCACTTCTAGTCCCCAAAATTGCCACCCTCTTCAAGGTTACATTTAAGTCAGGGACTGTCCATTGGCACAGGTGGTGGCTCTAATCATGAATGGAATGCAACAAGCTATGGTTAGTTTTGGTATCTTGTGCTTCAACCCACTACTGGCGTCCATAGGTCCCAAGAACTTTAGAACCTGGATTTAATTGGTACTGCTTGAGCTATAGATAGTATACAAATGTCAAACGTCTGAAAATAGAAGTAATATTTTGATACATGTGCTTTTTAGTTTGATATGGAGAAAATATAGCTTACCCTTCAGCAGTTGATCACTTAAGATTTTTCATGAGAATATTTGAGGTTACTTACCTCTGCAACTTTAAGAAATTCAGATACTCTAGTCATTCTAGTCAGAAATCGTTTGTAAATTTCAAGAGCATCTTTACACTGTCCCTTTTTCATCTCAAAAAATTTCTCTGGAAGAAAAATATAAAAGTGAACAACCATTTTCTCTTTAGCAGTTTGTCAGTCACTAGAACTACATTTATGGTAGATCTGCACTCATCTGCAATACTATTTACAGAAAAAAGATACTTCAAGAATTTAATTGCTAAGTGGTGTATTGATTAGTCCCATTGAGGCTTCTTTCCTTCCTCCTCCATTAGCTAAAATGCAACTTGATCTTAAGTTACAACTACATGACAATTAAAGCAAGTTTAACTGGTGCACGTGGTTGAAATTTCATTTACCTCTACATATTTGTGAAACTAATTGAGTAGCTCTTCTAGTTATTAGTATAAGTTAACAAGGCTCTTACATGACCAGCAGCTAAAATCTTAAATTTTTCATAATGAAAATTACGAAAAATTTTAGTATTATTTGTGAGCAGGTTTTTAAGCTTTCAAAAAACCAGTTTTAGAAATATTTAAACAAAAACAGTGAGTACATTTATGTTGTGTACCTATCACAAATTTAAAATTAGTCGAAATTCAAGGAGCTTTTCCCCCCCCCTTTCTTCCTTCCCCTTTAAGCATACTATATTGCAGAATACCAAATAAGTTTCACACAACTCTAAAATGGTTGTTCTCACTTTGGACTTTGAGACACTGTCTTATGCCCATTTTTCAAATTTACAACCATTCCTATAAAAACAGGGTCAATGTGGGTTTCTCAACCCTGAACATTCGAAGAGGCATCATGAAAAACCCATGAAGATTTATGGAATAGAATACAAGAACAAACACAAACACAATTTATTCCACAAAGAGGGACATTTTATCCAATCATAAAAATCTTACAATTCCCTATGCACCACCTTAAACACACACACACACACACACACACACACACACACACAAGCCTTTAGTCCAAATAATTAGTCCTTCCATAAACAGCTATCAAATTTCTTCACTTTTGCAACCCTCAGAAGCAGCAACAGTAGGTAAGGTCCAACTTCTCAACTCTTCCCTAGAGTCAGCAAAGGAGCGCATACCTGAATGCACACACCACTCCCACTACTTCCTAGTCCCATGGAGAGGTTTGGGGAAGTAAAGTTTGTCCCAACTCCACACAGGAGTCCTACTAAGGAGACAGCTTGATGCCAACCAAACAGAAGAAGAAACTACTACTGGTAAGCACCCTCTGGCAAGGCCTGGAGAACATCATGCACACAACCCCCCTCCACCCCAATGCAGTCTATTAGGCCATATTATTGCATGTGACAGGAAGGGCAACTTCCCACAAACAAAACACCCAACTACACAAAATTCACAAATTGAAGAGAATGTTCCCTGGCTAGCTTGCGGCTGTAGTTACTGTAAGTGCACCATCTGCCTCCTGACCATCCCCTTGTGGCTAGCATAGCTCTAAGACACCCTGCCTCAGTTTCCCCTCTTTCAGGTTCCACAATGAACTCCAAACACAAAGGATTTCATGAGCTCCCACATCAGTCACCCTTCTTGGGTTCTGTTTTCATTAACACAATGTTCAAAATTAACACAGAAAATCTCCCACATCAGCCTTAAACTGGGCACAGCCCTTCCTCCCTGAGGTACAGTCTCTTCCTGCTCTCAGAGCAGCTGAAGAATATACAAGGCCTGACCTGCCTTCTTTGTCTTCTCCCTAGCAATAAAACAGAACTTCCAGCCAGGGCTTCGTACCCAGCCACAACTCCCTGGGCTTCCAGCCTAGAGACGCTCTTCCTCAGGAACCATGGCAGCACTCTTTTCCTGCAGCATCACTCTACAGTCCACAGGCCTCTTTTTTCTACACCACCTCAGCCTGGTTTAGTCACATGACTTAATTCATTCTCCCCAACCTGGGGAGGCATATCAGTTTTGTCACAGGTGGACCGAGACCTCTCTCTCTTTAAAAGGGACCAGCCACAGTCTGACAATTACAGTTACTGTTCTAAGCAACAGTAGGTACAGTTTTCAGACAGACATGTCATTTCCAAGTTAGAGGCTCTTCAAATTTGTTTAGTTTTAAAGAAAACTCCATCAGAAACAAGAAGTGGGTAAAAAAAACAAGACAGCAAGCATTGTAGTTCATCATATGGCGTATAAAATATTAGCTCTGTTTTATAAAAAATATCTACATTTGATCAGCTTTGAGTTGCCTACGCTGAGAAAATGGGTGACTTGAAAGTAACAAAAGGAAACTAGACTCTCTCTCTCCAGTTCAGTAGTTAGTAACTGTCCAATTGGGATGAGTTTCAATAGTTACTGTACATGAACCCTCCAAGGGCAGGTCTTCACTACGGGGGGGTCGGGTCAATTTAAGATATGCAAATTCAGCTATGTGAATAGCGTAGCTGAATTAGACGTATCGGAGCCGACTTACCCCGCTGTGAGGACGGCGGCAAAATCGACCTCCGCGGCTCCCCGTTGACGTCGCTTACTCCTACCTCTGCTGGTGGAGTAAGCGCGTCGATTCGGGGGATCTATTGTCGCGTCCCGACGAGACGTGATAATTCGATCCCCGAGAGATCGATTTCTACCCGCCGATTCAGGCGGGTAGTGTAGACCTAGCCCAAGTTCCTGGTGAACTTGCCCCATCACATGATATAACATAACTGAAACCAAGTATCACAGTTTTGTTGGCAGTTAAAGCAATAAGGGGAAGAAAAAAGTCAGCAAGGGGTCAGAACTACAAATTCAGCCCTACAGAGCATTAATCTAGAAGAGAAAGCAACACACTGGTTGAGTGTAGAGGCTGCACCTTGTCTAATGTGGCTGTCCTGTTGATAAGAATGTCAATCCTACTTTTTAAGAGTAGGATTTATTTTTAATTGATAAGAGACTGAAAGCCTCAGTATGCATTTATGAGATTCAAGTAGCTACAATACCCAGTCACCTTGCCAAATACTAGCTGACTCATTAAAAGTCAGTATCATAACTCTGTATAGTAATGGTTAGATGTACATTATTTATAAAGTTCTATACTAATAAGTAAAGGCTAAAATAATCAGGGATGAAGGTTAACATATCCCAGCCCTACCCCAAGTCTCCTCATTTAAGATTCCAGTCCTTACTCTATTTTCTTGGAATTTTAGAAGGCAAGGTGTTTATTATCAAATAATAAACGAGCAATACAAAAAGAGTATTTTTACACTTGGAAAAAAATACTAGCGTCAAGAGTGTCAATTTTTTTATACTAAAATAATTAAGTGTTGCAAAAACTCTTTTTCCTTGCTTCTTGAAGTCATATTTTCAAATGCCATTGCTATCCAACCCTCTTATAGACTGTCTAGTTGAGTAACTGCTATAGAAAATCTGCATGTCAGATTAAGAATATAAAACAAAAAACAGACTACCAAAAAAGTCACATCACATCTTTCATTCAGCAAGAGTATTTAAAGTTGCCTCCGAGAAACTAAAATTCTACTTAAGTCTACTACTTTACAATAAAATTTCATCCGCCTACTTACCTAGTAAGTTAATAACTCCATCATTGTAACATGCAAAAAGCTTGATAAGATCTTTAAAGAGAAGCATAAATGCAGCATTTATGACGCCATTTGTCAATTCATTTGGATGAACCTACACACAAATAAAACTCCATTCAGATACATTTAATTGATCTATAAAATGCTTAACATTTTGGCTTTCAGCAGCAGATATATATTAAGTTAATATAGTATTCAATTATATAGATTTAGATTTATTTGAATTCTGTGGATACTCTACTAACTCAATTTTATTCAAGCGAAGGGAAAGAGATCAGTTCTGTTCCATCATTTGGTGCTCAGGTGGCACATGTTGCTATCACTTAACAATCCTGTGGAAGATGCCTACAATATTGATCTGGAAGACCCATATTATGAATGAAAAATCTAATTGATTATTCATTCAGGCTTCACGTGGACAGAAAGTGCCAGTTTTTTCAAGGATCACAGTTGATTTTTCCATATTCTGTTACCAGTATGCATCAGACTACATATTTGATATTGTAATATTCTTGAGAATCATGAAGTTTTTAAACTGACCAAGAGAGCTAATGCATTAATAAAATATACAAGCCTGAGTTATTGCTACAGTAAAAACCCTGCTACATTTAGGTTGAGAAACAGCAGCAGTCACCAACTTCTGCCCTGCTCCACTTCCTCTATCACTGCTGCTCTTAATAGGGAAGCACTACATATCCCCACCCACTGCTGCCTCGAGTCAGAAAGAACTTCAGAGTTCCTTCCCCCTCCTTTCTTTTATTGTTCCCATTCTCCACTTCCCACCCTCCCCACCAGCGTCAACCAGTGGATAAAAAACCCCCAAAACATGTTTTTTAAATGAAGAGTTGTTTACGTTTTTTAAAGTTGACTTCATTATTTTATATCATATTAAGATGCTAAAGTAGATTTTTTTTTTGCTTATTTCTTTAATTTCCTAATTTTCATAGAATTTCAAATTTTTCATAAGTTTATTCTAAAGAGTTTCATACTTAAAATGCTCATCTATGGTGAGAGAGACCAGTCCAGAGTCTCGTTAACACCCTTCTTGTGAGAAGGGCACAAAGTTCAATAAATAGCCCATATTATACAATGATTGGAACCAATGCCCTTTCTATATAATGTGTTTCCACAAGTCAAAAGTGAAATGTTTTGACCTGGCAAATAGTTCATCACTATTTGCAGTTAAAAGCAGAAGTCTCACTGGCTTCAAAGTGCATGTCGTGAAGCTGTAGGTGTAATTTCCAGTTCAGGTAGATGCATCTGAGCTAGCTTCGATTAAGCTAGTGCACTAAAACCTCACAGGCAGCTGGCCCGTCCCATCATCAGTGCAGCTCTGGACATGCTGCTATTTTGAGCACATTAGCTTGATCAAAACTAGCGCTGGTATGTCTACCTGAGCTGGAAATTACACCTCCAACTCCAGTGTAGACATGGACACCTAAGTGATTTAGGTGCCCAAGGAGTTTAGGGGCTTAATTTGAGATTTCCACTTTTGAACAGTTTGCATACAAGAGTTCACAATACTGTGCCAATGCACTGAAAGTGTGAATAAACTTTTCAATGTTAACATGGAAACAATTTTTAAGTGACAAAGATTTCATGCCCTAAGAAAACTTTTCAATAGAAACATTTTAGCCACGGATGCTGCAAACACTTATACACATGCCTAAGTGCGCAAGCAGTCACACTGAAGCCAATGGGACTATTCTGTGAGTGAAGTTATTTACCTGCTTAAGAAACCCTACTAGGGTGACCAGATGTCCCGACTTTATAGGGACAGTCCCGATATTCAAGGCTTTGTATTATATGGTGTCCCTAACCTCTGTTTGTCAGAGGATGCAGATGGATGGCAGGAGAGAGATTACTTGATCATTACCTGTTAGGTTCACTCCCTCTGGGGCACCTGGCATTGGCCAGCATTGGTAGACAGGATACTGGGTTGGATGGACCTTTGGTCTGACCCAGTATGGCCGTTCTTATATTCTTATAGGTGCCTATTACCCGCCACTCCCTCCAGATTTTTCGCACTTGCTGTCTGGTCACCCTAAACCCTACCAGCAGTAGCATGTAAAAAAGCTAGCATTTATAATTTAGTTCATTATAAGTTTTAAATCTGAAGTTACGATAGCACAAGTTTACAGTTTAGTTTTACAAAGCCTCCATCTGATTTAAAAAATAAACAGACAAAAACCTTATGATTTATATTTGCTCCACCCTGGTCTTAACTGAGATTTGCAGCAGTCTTTTCCCCTCTTATTCTTTCACCTTTTTCTTCTGCTGCTCTCAATCACTCTCCTTCCCATTCTTTCCTTATGTCCTCTCCTTTATATGCAAAAAACATTTCCCAAGCTCAAGTTTAAAAACAAAACAAAAAAGAAACCTGAGCATCAATTCTTCCACTCCCATTCTCTCCTCCTGCCTCATTCCGTCTACTCCATTCCCCTGTCCACAGCCCATTTTCATTATCCTCTTGACTACTATCTACTTTGCATTATCCACAAAACCTACATTTACTCTGAAAACAGAAAAAACATTCAAAAAGAACACCGTACTTCACCCACCCCTTCAAATGCAACAAATTGGAGGAAAAGTATGTTGTGCCCTATTATAGTAAAGTGTTAAGTCCCATTAATCTCAGCTGCTACTAGGGTAAAGCAGCACATTTAGGTAGCTTTAAAAAAAATGTATGAAGTAATGTTTATACTTTTGTTTTCAATTTAAAATTCTGAATACATACATCAAATTCAAGAAGTGCATCAATTTGTTCCTGTAATATTGGCATGCTTTTCAATAGCTTTTCTGGAACCATTGTTCTCATTACACCTTCAGCTCTGCAAGACAGAAAAACAGACAAGTTTGATTAAAGATCAGTTTCATTAACTAGACGGCCTGAAGTACAATAGTGTGGTGGTTTAGAAAGTTTCAAAACACAACACAGCATCTCAAATACATTGTTGCCATCTAGGTCACCTGTTTATTTCAGTGAATCATGTAAAATTGAAGTTAAATCTTGGTAAGTGTTGGAGAGGTCCACTTATTTCATAGGTTCCATTGTTTGCCAAGTACCTAATTTGTAGTCTATTACTACTAAAAAAAGTGTCAGGTAGTCATGATATTCATGGAAAAAAAATACAGTGCAGCGTATCGTGTCAGACACAAAGATACAGTGTTGTACTCAAATGTTCTCACACTATAGCATCCACAAGGGCAGTTAGCCACCTGTAATTCTGCTCATCTTCAAGTATCTTTTGAATCAATTCCATCATTCCTACCTTTTGGTCACCACACCTTGGCACAGAGACTGGAATTCCCCTAGTTTGTACAGTGCCTACCACAATAGGGTCCTGTTGCTTGGCACTAGGGTACTACAAATAGTTCTCAAAGATTTGACCCTTTGAGACAACACTAGTTCAGTCTGATAGCGAGACCAATTTCTAGAGCCTCAGCAATCCTGTAGAGAAAATTCAATTTCACTTTCTTGATAAAAAGAAAGCTCTTTGCTTTCTATGTTTTGAGTGCCCAAGGAAACAGTCACTTGAAAAAAAAAAAAGTTACCTTAAACAGCTCTGAGGGAAGATGGGTACACAAAAGAGCAATTCCATCAAATACCTTCGGAGAAGCAGAATTACAGGAGTAGAACTCTTCTCTAAAGCTAAACACGTTGAACAGATTTCTACTTGTGGAGACTAAGAACTTTGAAGTGAGCCTCCATAAACCTACAGATTCTGCTGTTATGGAAGAACAAAGACCTACACAAAACTGACCTCTTTAATATAGGACCAGGAAGACTGTATTCACATCAGAGGTAAGTGCTGATAAACAAGTAGAGCCAAGTAGTTGTCAAGAAGTAAATATTTTGGACAAACAAATTGAGTGGTTGAGAGTTTATCTAACCTATTCCATCCATAGCGGATGAAAACCAATTCCAGTACCTAGTTCCGCTGCATCTGATGAAGTGGGCTGTAGCCCACGAAAGCTTATGCTCAAATCAATTTGTTAATATCCAAGGTGCCACAAGTACTCCTGTTCTTTTTTCTTAGTACCCAGTAGGTACTTCCTGTCTGTCTTTCTGCCTGTATTACTCTATTTGTGTCTATGAATTTCTAATACTTACAGAAACCCATCCAATGCTCCTGGCAACTGTCACATAAACTGAACACATCCTCCTCCAAAGATGGCTGACCATAAATACAGTACATCTCCCTCAAACCATGGACCACTTCAGCCTAAGAAAGACGAGTGGTCTGGTTTTTGAGACACTAAGGCCCACTGGAATCAAGACTGGAAGTCTTTGTGATAATGGACAGAGGGTTTTGAGGTCTGGCTCAGGGACCTGTATATTACCCTTAAAGAAGATTAACTCATAGACCCAGAGGTCAGTGCTGATGATCTGATACATGTTATCCAGTCACCCCCTTGAGCTGCAAACAAGCAAGGTGTCTGGAGTCTCTATAGTTAGATATAACATATCTCATACTATGTTATACCTTGAAAGGGATCTCTGAAATGCAAATCGGACTTTAACCGGCTAGATTAGTCATAAAAGAGTTTCAAAGTCTTAAGATAGGCCGCAAGACTACTAAATGTAGCCTAGAGAATAATGTGTGCGGTTCTTGTGCATTACTAGCTTATTCACAAATTTAATGGCACCCCATTATAAGACAATTTATTGTGAATGAGAATTCTGAGTGGAAAGAGTAAGGAGAAATTCATTTAACATTATTAAATTAATGTTATGTTAATAAGATGACTAACTTCCAGAAGATTTCCATGTTAATATTCCTGTCAGTAGGGATTTCAACCCCATAAATAAAAAAAGACTGACTGGGGGGTGAGGGAGATCACCTCCTTGCTTGAGAAGAGAGAAACTCTTACACCAGGGAGCATCCCAACTGGTTCCTAGGCAGCTACTGAAGCAAGCCTGTAAGATTCCTATATTGCGTCTCCAGGACACAAGATCCCAGGCCCAGGGAACAGAGCAAATAAATTAAACCATAAAGAAAACGTTCCCTGAAGTATTCATTTCCCAGGTAAGAGGATATAAATCATCCAGTCATAACTTATGCTATAGCACTATCAGGGTATAGCAGCACCTTCATAATGTGTGCCAGGAATTACAAACCATTACTAGGCGAGTCAGAACAGATATGAGGAAGGTAAAACAAGGTATAGGGGCTCATAGAAATGAAGGCACCTCAGCAAGTACATATAGATGTTACAGCCGTGGAGTGTTTGGAGCCATAAATTTCACAGACATAGTGAGGTATAAGTAGCATGTCAGATGCTGGGCTAAGCATCCATTTTCAGGTGAATGCTCTTTTGAAGTTTTGGGATGAGACTCAGGCTTACAGAAGTTATTTGGAGATGTCAGGAAACCAGGGATGCTCTATTTTCTGGACGGGTTAGGGAATATCCGCAGAACGGATGTATCCCAATTCACCCTTGCCTCATAGTGGATCTTCCCCTCTGAATATCTCTTCAGTCAGCTCTAGATGAGACCAAAACCCAATAGCCATGTGCTGAGAAGGCACTGAAGTCAATAACTTAGGAGTACACAACATTTCAATGTAAGATCAGACCACTGAATCAGATGGCTGAGAAATCGATGCCAACAGCAAACCAAACCATCAAGGCTACTGATGCTCCATGCACTGAACGAACACAGGAGGAATAACTTTGGGTAATTAGCATAGTTAACACACAAAACAGTGGCCGAAAGCATGGTGGGTTTGTTTTTGAGATGCTAGCAACTCCAAGATGCCTTCACTTCACAGTGAAGTAGTCGAAGCAGATACTGGTGCTATGAACAGCTCTGACAACTGAGGACAAGGCAAGTCAACCAAGGGATCCATAAGTGTTCCCCTAATCAGAAGCTCATGTCTAAGGGTGCAGAAGAGGCTGTAATAAACCAGGTTGGTAGTAAGGTTAATTGGCAACTAGCAATAAGCAGTCAAAGGAACTGAAACAAGATTATAGAGGGCACTGAGCCCCTGGCTGTTTATCTTGGAATGTAGCTGAACTACTGGTGCCGTAAAGGGACCAAAAAAAAAAAAAAAATCCTAAATTAGAAGAATCCCAGCCTGTTTCACACTAAAGAACAGAGACCCAAGAATATTCATTCTCATACTACAGAGACCAACTTGCTGTTCATAGAGGGTTAGGTTATTCCAAGTGAACACACATTTACGAGCACCTAGCAGTCCTTATGTACTGAAAATGAATTCTAAAACATGCATTGTGTAGTTATGTTCATGGCCTCAAGTTTCTGTATCAATATGCTCAGTTTACCAATAAATGTTTTTCTCACTGCAAGCGCTACATACTCAATCTAGGCTCTGAAATGCATGTGGAGGTTTCCTTCTCACATTCTTGAGCTGTAATAAGCCCTGCAATGATTCTACGGGCTAAATTAGCAAATCAGCAACATCTGTGCAAACCCACTGCCTACAAGTTTACCTGTTTTCATCTCAGTTTTACAGAATATTAATGTTTGCATGCTGATAGAAAGCCACAGGAAATGACGACTATGAAATATTTAGCCTAACTTGAAGGGACGGCTGTGACTTAAAATCTTCTTAATGCCAACTGGGAAGGGTGTGCAGTGGGATTACAGAAATTTCCTGATTCTGGTATGTACATTCTGGTTCACCCAAGAATGTTATGTGAGGTCTCAAATGAAAGCTGATGTCACACTGATCATCGATATCATTGTGAAAGGTATGTACATGTACTATGCAAGGAGTTATGAATGTGTACCAGAAAATTATGTTCTTTAGCATAGAAGATAAAAGCAGGTCACCAAAAGATAACATGCTGTAGACCAGTTTCTCCAGACAGGAGGTAAGAAAGGTTTGTCTTTCTGTGTTGGGATATAAATTAAACATTGTATGCTAATACAATGAATATCTATTTACACATGTAGTCAAATGTTGAGATGTGAAATCAACAGGAAAGCACACAGAGAAAAAAAAAAGCAAAGCCATGGAGGGCTATTCTGTCTATGAGTAAATAGAATGAACTTTAGGAGTATTTCTAGAAGGCAAAGATACTCTGGTATCCTGCACCTAGGAAGTAAACAGACAGCATATCTGCATTCATGAAAGCAGGGTCTTAAACAGCCATAGTTAAAAATGCGACAGAAGACTTTGGGCGAGACAAAATATTTAGTTAAGTTTAGTCTGTAGAAAGTGTGTTATGACCATGCTTTCTATGTAACCATTTGTTTCGAATAGTCTTCCTAACTACTACTTGTAGTAAGTTTATTACTGCTTTCACTATAAATATATTAAGCACTGTGATATTAAGCAAAGTGATGGTCCCGAGCTGAATCTTACAGGCTGGTGTGTTCCTTTGGGAATATGAGACCTGGTAATTTTGAGAATGTCTAGGGGAAAAGGGGCAAGGGAATGTTCCAAGGACTCAGGGGTTGGTATGTACCTGTCGCTACCTACACAGAGAGAGAAAAGTCTGGAAAATAGTGCTTGCACTGCTAGAGGCTGTTGGTTTCAGGGAACTGATCCATAGCAAGCACAAATGAGATTCCTTGATGCTACGGGAAGGCAGTGAAGAGGTGCCTCACAACTGTGGGTATTTTTGGGGTGCATCAGTTTACACTTGCCTGTTTGTTACCAAACTTGCTAGTTCCAGTTGGTTTGAGAGACGTTCAAGATATTGTGTTTGATCTAGCAAGCCCTCTAGTTTGGGTCCTGGATGCCTGTGCCATCCTGTTAGGTTTTCCAACTCAGCAGTTGAGATCAGCTAGAGACTGTTAGCAGGAACATCCTATGTTAACAGATGGAGTGGGGAGAGAGGGCACTCGGTGGACAGCCTCAGCTCCAGAATTTACTTCTGTCCTTCGTCCAGAGCCAGATAAGCTGCAAGGCCCCTCCTTATGAAGGCTCTTGTTTAAGAGGGAATAGTTTGAGTAGAAATAGCCTACAAACTAAATCTAAAAATAAAACAGTTTTTTTTTAAAGAGTGTCTGAAGGTTAAGACAAGTATCAGGGGGTAGCCGTGTTAGTCTGTATCTACAAAAACAACAAAGAGTCTGGTGGCACCTTAAAGACTAACAGATTTATTTGGGCATAAGCTTTCGTGAGTAAAAACCTCAAAAGCTTATGCCCAAATAAATCTGTTAGTCTTTAAGGTGCCACCAGACTCTTTGTTGTTTTTGAAGGTTAAGACCTTTTTCTTGGTTAAAAATATTTTGTTCAAGTGCCTCAAAGAAGTACTATTAAGAAAAAACAAGCAAGACTTAAAGCAGTCTACACGGTAAAATGCCAGCTATCACAATGCAATTCAAACATTTAGTAGGGCCTGAAAAGGCCAGCTGGCTCATTTGATCCAATCCCATATGTTTTGAAAGACTAATTACAACATTATTCTCACCAAATTCTCATCAAGCTGGTCTAACAATTTTTCTTAGTAATCTATTCTACTGCTCGTTTGCTTTTAGTTTTGAAAACATTTTTAAACCATAAAAATATTTCTTTCAGGGCGCTGCTATCTGCCATAGTCATCATCTGCAATGGAACTATGACAATATTTCCCATCGTCCCTTCCATTAAATTTTTTTTTTAAGTATAAAATTTAGCTTCTTCACTCTGTCTAATCTTCCAGTTCTTGTGACGCTTGAACTGTTTTACTATAGTCTTCTACAAGAACGGTGTACAGCCTTCCAAATATGTTAGCATCAGGACTAAGCAATAGCACTCTCTCCAGTTTCTCCTGCAGAAAAACATGCAATAGTACTTTTAAACAAACAACAACATGCACTGCACTGAAAGCTCCTGTATACAGATTTTCTACTCACTTTCGTCATCCTAACTTATTGTGACACCCCGGCTTGGGATACCCAGAACTGTAAGCCACTATGTTACAGTCTAATCTACAGTAAATCTCTCTTGCTGAGGCAGAAGGGTATGTCAGCTTCCTACCACGCCAGTCAGTCTGCCTCACCAGCAAACTCTGACACTCTGCCGGTCTTTACCTTGCCTTGCAGGTTTAAAGAAATAAAATCTGTGACCTCCCAATTCCTGAGTTCCTAGACATGTGTCTCTGAAGTGTCCACAGAGAGACAGGACATGCACAGAAATTCAGTTCATTACTTCCCCAAAGACAATGTAAACACAAGCCTGTTAGGTTAGGTGAGGACTCACTCGATACACTTCATTAGAACAGCACAGATATAATTTGTAGTAAAGCTAAGAATAAGTTTATCAACAAAGAATAGCAATTTCAGTGATACTAAGATAAAAAAGGTTACAAGGTATGAAAACAAAAACACTTTCTAGTGACTAAAACTTAATTTTAGCAAGTTACAATCTTTGCTTAAGCAGTTCTCAAACCAAGTTACCATCATCTCTAGCTTGCCAGGCTGGGGGATCCAACTTTCTCAGGCTCAGAGGGTTCGGTTCCCTTTGTCACTTAAGTGAAAGATAACTAGAATGCCTTTTTGTTCCCCTTATCTTTTCCAATGTCCATTATCTCTGTCTAAAAAGCCAGGAAAACTTCCTGGGGATGCAGACTCTGTCCCCCAGTATACTCACTAAGCTGCAGCTTGTTAGCTTGGACTGTTTTATTTACCTTACATATAAGTGTACTTTCATTGACCTCTGTCTATAATCCAGACAGACAGGTAATACCACATTCCTTTATGTAAGGAAGACTGGACCCATTCAGTGCCTCCAAACCACATGTCAAGATCATATACCCAACATACATATGTAACTCTTTATACCCAACCCACCTATACACACACAACATTTCTGAGCAGACATCACCAGTTTACATATGGGATCTTTGGATACATATTATGACAACTGTGTTGGGATCAGTGAGCGTGTCAGGCCTGATAAGGGTTACAGTATGGTGGGCCCTCTGCCAGTTGGCATTGAGGGGTTTTCACACATCTCAGCTCAAGACATTATTAAAGACTGCACTGAGGGAGTATGGACTACCACTACTTGACAAACTGAATTATTTCTTAATATTTAGATTTAGTTGCATCTTTCATTTTCTGTTCAACTAGTACTTAAACCAGGCCCTTTCATTAAAGCATTAGATAATTATTTATTTTAGTAACCAAAGAGTCAGGTTTCACTCAAGTCCCATCATAATTAAGTTTAAATATGTAAAACAAACAGCTTACCCTTTCTTCACTCTTGCAAAATCAAATGCCATTTGTCTGTAGGAGAATGCTTTTTCATTCAAGTATCTACTGTAACGCCTTATGAAGGTAGACATATCATATCCTGCAATAAAACAAAGTTACATATTTTGTTAAACTGGACTGGTGTAATTGTATATAAAGATACTTACCCATTTGCTAAAACTGAAAAACGGCACATTGCATTTTAAAATTACCATTTACATTCTATGCAAAATCTACTGAGACTAGACATAGCCTTACATATGAAAAAGTGACACTTCACACATAGGAAGAATTCTCATTTTGAAAATTTCATTGAACCCTATCAAATAAAGGTAAAAGTAAAACAAAACAAAAACAGTTCTTCATACAAGAATCACTGCTCACTAGCTAAGCAACAGCACAAGCCAGACTAGATGTGGAAGTCAGCTCTATAAAAAATTTATATTTTTATATATATATATATATATATATATAAAATAAAAATAAAAGTTCTGAATCAGTGGATTTACATGCTTTTATGTTACTTGGTCTTGTGACCATAATTGAAAACCATTAGCAAGTGTCAGTAGTTTTTGACCATTCACCATTGGAAACATCTCTAGTAAGAAAATGTCTTTACTGGATGTGCTCCTGCACAGTTGGGCATTTTGAACCATAGTCACTTGTAAAACTCCTCTATGAAATGCTTGTTGGATGACATGTTTAGAAGTTTTCCATGGAGGCACACCAATCACCTTGTATTTCTTCCATCAGACATTATATCCTGCCCTGCTCTTTCTGCAGATCTCATTTATTGTTGTCATATCTGTCAGACTTTGATTACAGAATTAGTTTTGTCACATCCTCTTAGAACCTGCTTTAAGAATATAGCCAATTCATCAAATATGTGGAATCTGTCTCCAGCCATGGCCCCTCTGATGTATACTGTGGTTTCTTTGTTGAATGCTCTTAGGCCTGGTCTATGCTACGAGTTTAGGTCAACTTTAACAGCGTTAAATCGAATTAAGCCTGGACACGTTCACACGACGAAGCCCTTTCTTTCGACTTAAGAGGCCCTTTAAACTGGTTTCTTTACTCCACCACCGACAAGGGGATTAGCGATAAAAATCGGCCTTAGCAGGTTGGAATTGGGGTAGTGTGGACGGAATTCAACGTTATTGGCCTCCGGGAGCTATCCCACAGTGCTTCATTGTGACCACTCTGGACAACACTCTCAACTCAGATGCACTGACCAGGTAGACAGGAAAAGCCCCGCGAACTTTTGAATTTCATTTCCTGTTTGCCCAGCGTGGAGAGTACAGGTGACCACGCAGAGCTCATCAGCACAGGTAACCCTGATGGAGTCCCAGGATCGCAAAAGAGCTCCAGCATGGACCGAACCGGAGGTACGGGATCTGCTCGCCATATCGGGAGATGAATCAGTGCTAGCTGAACTCCGTAGCAGTAAAAGAAATGGCAAAATATTAGAAAAGGTCTCCAAGGCCATGAAGGACAGAGGCCATAACAGGGACGCGCAGCAGTGCCGCGTGAAAATTAAGGAGCTAAGGCAAGCCTACCACAAAGCCAGAGAGGCAAACGGAAGGTCCGGGGCACAGTCGCAAACATGCCGCTTCTACGCGGAGCTGCATGCCATGCTAGGGGGTGCAGCCACCACTACCCCAACCAGGTGCTATGACTCCATCACTGGAGAAACACACAGGGAAGAGGGTTCGGGGTACGAGGAAGAGGAGGATGAAGATAATGTGGATAGCTCACAGCAGCAAGGAAGTGGAGAAACTGGTTTCCCCAACAGCCAGGATGTGTTTGTCACCCTGGACCTGGAGCCAGTAACCCCCAAACTCACCCAAGGCATACTCCCAGACCCTGAGGGCACACCGGGGACCTCTGGTGAGTGTACCTTTGTAAATATTACACATGATTTAAAAGCAAGCGTGTTTAATGATTAATTTGCCCTGGCAATCGCGGCCAGTACAGCTACTGGAAAAGTCTGTTAACGTGTATGGGGATGGAGCGGAAATCCTCCAGGGACATCTCCAGAAAGCTCTCCTTCATGTACTCCCAAAGCCTTTGCAAAAGGTTTCTGGGGAGGGCTGCCTTATCCTGTCCGCCATGGTAGGACACTTTACCACGCCAGGCCAGTAGCACGTAGTCTGGAATCATTGCATAACAAAGCATGGCAGCGTATGGTCCTGGTGTTTGCTGGCATGCAGACAACATCCATTCCTTATCGCTCTTTGTTATCCTCAGGAGAATGATATCATTCACGGTCACCTGGTTGAAATGGGGTGATTTTATTAAGGGGACATTCAGAGGTGCCCGTTCCTGCTCTGCTGAACAGAAATGTTCCCCGCTGTTAGCCACGCGGTGGGGGGGAGGGGTGAAGTGATCATCCCAGAGATTTGGGGGGGGCAGGAGGGTTAGTTGGGTTTCTACTGCATGTTAACCCGGGAACCGCAGCCCCTCCTTTTACATTGCAAACCCATTTTAAATGGCTAACCCAATGGGTGCTTGGTATGGGAAATGAGGGCGCTACTGTTTGAAACCATTCCCACATGTTAAAAAGGTGAAAAAAGCCAAAAGACTGTGGCTTTCCATGGCTGCCTGCAAGCCGAAATCTGTTGCCTGGCACTGCGTGAGTGATCTCTCACACCAAACCGGCAGGGCCTCAATATAAGAGGAAAAATGCGACCTTGTAATGAAAGCACATGTGCTGTGTAATGTGAACAGCAAAATTTAACGTGAAAGAGTGTACCCATTGTTCTCTAAAATGTGTCTTTTTTAACCCCCTCTCTCTTCTCCTCCACCAGCTGCAACTGTTTGCACTTCACAGAGGCTAGTGAAGATTGGAAGGAGAAAACGGCGGACTCGGGATGACATGTTCACAGAGCTCCAGATGTCCTCCCACGCTGAAAGAGCACAGCAGAATGCGTGGAGGCAGTCAATGTCAGACTACAGAAAAGCACAGTATGAACAAGAGGAGAGGTGGCGGGCTGAATTGCGGGATGAACAGAGCAAGTGGCGGGCTGAAGATGATAGGTGGTGTCAGCTTGCAGACAGAAGGCGAGAGTCGATGCTCTGGCTGCTGGAGCAAACTGATATGCTCCAGCCCCTATGTAACCAACAACCCTCCTCCCCAAGTTCCATAGCCTCCTCACCCAGACGCCCAAGAACACGGTGCAGGGGGCCTCCGGCCACCCAGTCACTCCACCCCAGATGATTGCCCGAGCATCAGAAGGCTGGCCTTCAATAAGAGTTAAAGTTTTAAACTACAGTGTGTCCTTTTCCTTCCCTCCTCCCCCACCCATCCCGGGCTCCCTTGGCAATTATCCCCCTAGTTGTGTGATGAATTAATAAAGAATGCATGAATGTGAAGTAACAATGACTTTATTGCCTCTGCAAGCAGTGCTCGAAGGGGGAGGGGAGGGTGGGGTAGGTGGGTTCATCAAGGAGAAACAAACGGAAGTCTCACGCCGTAGCCTGGCCAGTCACAAAACTCGTTTTCAAAGCTTCTCTGATGCGCACCACGCCCTGCTGTGCTCTTCTACCCACCCTGGTGTCTGGCTGCGCATAATCAGCGGCCAGGCGATGTGCCTCAACCTCCCACCCCGCCATAAATGTCTCCCCCTTACTCTCACAGATATTGTGGAGCGCACAGCAAACAGCAATAACAATGGGGATATACTTTTCGCTGAGGTCTGAGCGAGTCAGTAAGCTGCTCCAGTGCGCTTTTAAACGTCCAAATGCACATTCCACCACCATTCAGCACTTGCTCAGCCATTCGACACTTGCTCAGGTCCTGACTACTGTCCAGGCTGCCTGTGTATGGCTTCATGAGCCATGGCATTAAGGGGTAGGCTGGGTCCCCAAGGATAACTATAGGCATTTCAACATCCCCAACGGTTATTTTCTGGTCCGTGAAGAAAGTCCCTTCCTCCAGCTTTCGAAACAGACCAGAGTGCCTGAAGACGCGAGCATCATGTACCTTTCCCAGCCATCCCACGTTGATGTTGGTGAAACGTCCCTTGTGATCCACCAGGGCTTGCAGCAGCATTGAAAAGTACCCCTTGCGGTTTATGTACTCGGTGGCTTGGTGCTCCGGTGCTAAGATAGGGATATGGGTTACGTCTATGGCCCCACCACAGTTTGGGAATCTCATTGCAGCAAAGCCATCCACTATGGCCTGCACGTTTCCCAGGTCACTACCCTTGATATCACCAGGTCTTTCATTGCCCTGGCTACTTGGATCACAGCAGCCCCCACTGTAGATTTGCCCACTCCAAATTGATTCCCGACTGACCGGTAGCTGTCTGGCGTTGCAAGCTTCCACAGGGCTATCGCCACTTGCTTCTCAGCTGCGAGGGCTGCTCTCATCCTGGTATTCTGGCGCTTCAGGGCAGGGGAAAGCAAGTCAAAGTTCCATGAAAGTGCCCTTACACATGCGAAAGTCTCGCAGCCACTAGGAATCGTCCAACACCTGCAACACGATGCGGTCCCACCAGTCTGTGCTTGTTTCCCGGGCCCAGAATCGGCGTTCCACGGCATGAACCTGCCCCAGTAACACCAGGATTTCCACATTGCTGGGGCCTGTACTTTGTGAGAGGTCTATGTCCATATCAATTTCCTCATCACTCTTGTCGCTGCGCTACAATCGCCTCCTCGGCTGGTCCTGGTTTTGCTTTGGCATGTCCTGGCTCTGCATATAATCCAGGACAATGCGCGTGGTGTTCATAGTGCTCATAATTGCCACGGTGATCTGAGCGGGCTCCATGATCCCAGTGCTATGGCATCTGGTCTGAAAAAAAGGCACGAAACTAGTATCTGACGGATGGAGGGAGGGAGGGGCGAGTGATGACATGGCGTACAGGTACAGGGAATTAAAATCAACCAAGGTGGCTGTGCATCAGGGAGAAACACAAAACAACTGTCACACAGAATGCCCCCCACCGCCAAAGATTGAACTCAAAACCCTGGGTTTAGCAGGCCGTTGATTTCACGGAGGGAGGGGGAAGCAAATGAATACAGAACAAATCTATTTTTTACATCTTAAGCTGGAAGACGATGGTGCAGCAGGACTGATAGCTTTCAGCATCTTCTGGGTGCTTGGCAGAAAATAGCATACTACGACTGATAGCCATCATTGTCGAGACTGCCCAGGTGCCCACGATTGACAGCCACTGCAGTACGATGACTATGGATATCAGTCGTAATATACCATCTTCTACCAAAAAGCAAGGGGCTGCTGTTGTGTGCACTGCAGCCCCACGTCTGCCAGCACCCAGATCGCCGATGAAGGCTACCAGTCATACTGCACCGTCTACTGCCAAAAGGCAATTAGCTGCTGCTGTGTAGCAATGCAGCACCACGTCTGCCGGCACCCAGAGGACATATGGTGACTGAGATGAGCGGGCTCCATGCTTGGCGTGGTATGTTGTCTGCACAGGTAACCCAGGTAAAAAGGCGTGAATTCATTGTCTGCCGTTGCTCTGACGAAGCGGGAGGTGCCTGACGACATGTACCCAGAAACCCCCCCCCCCCCCCCCCCCGACATGTTTTGCATCATTCAGGCATTGGGATCTCAACCCAGAATTCCAATGGGCAGAGACTGCGGGAACTGTGGGATAACTACCCATAGTGCAACGCTCCGGAAGTCGACGCTAGCCTCGGTACTGTGGATGCGGTCCGCCGACTTCATGTACTTAGAGCATTTTATGTGGGAACACACACAATCGGCTGTATACAACCGATTTCTATAAAACCAGCTTCTATAAATTCGACCTAATTTCGTAGTGTAGACATACCCTTAGCTCATGGATTCTTTCAGCTTGAGCTTCCAGCTGATGTCCTATTCAGCTTTGTCTGTTCTTCTCATTGTTCCATCAGCATAGGAGAGACAGTCACCCAATAGGACCTGTGCCTAAGAACAGTTGCCATTGAAAAATTCTCACCAATAACAGGGCTCTTCAGAAAACAATTTCTGGACTGCTATGATTGTCCCTTCCTTGCCAGACTTAAAATTTGTCTTCTTGGTTATGTCAGCAAGGTATTGATGCCAGACTTCTTGACTGGAATGAAGAAACTATGGGTCCCATCAGGATCAAGTGCACCTCTCACAAATTGCTCTATTTGTTCTTCTACAGAATCTGCTATTTTGAGTAGAAACTCTTGTACATCTGATGTTACATGCTGTCCAATAAATAATGTTGACAGAAACCTCTAGATGTGATTCAGGGTCAAATGGATTTGCAATATTGCTGATGACATGGTTAGTAAAAGCTGTAACATGCTCTTCATACCTCTTCAGTTTAGCGGCAAGGACTTGTTTGTTGACTCTGTCCTCACTACTTCTTGTTCTTATAGCTTTTTCATATTCAAGTTGTGTTAGGAGAGAGTCCACCTGACAAGGGCTAGTTTCTTTCTGGTCAGTCCTACAGTCCCACTCCGCCCTCTGAGCCTTTGACAGTTGTTCCCATGTCACTCCAAATTCCACTGAAAGATCCAGGAACCTGACGCATATAAAATTCCACACCACACATTCAAAGGCACTGTACTTCTTCAGGGATATCAAGAATTAGACTGATATTTACCTGACATAGTTGGGCCAGTTTGCAGTAAAGAAATATTGAAGCATGGCATGGCATGGCATGGCGTGTGTGTGTGGTT
The DNA here is from genome assembly GCF_013100865.1 of Trachemys scripta elegans. Classification (NCBI taxonomy): domain Eukaryota; kingdom Metazoa; phylum Chordata; order Testudines; family Emydidae; genus Trachemys; species Trachemys scripta. Next base: position 140,352,385 of record NC_048300.1, on the reverse strand, counting down.
TCCAATAACCATCTTGCTCTACTTGGACATTTAAAAAGTATGACTTGGAGAAAATGATTCCACAATTGAACATAGAAGACCGGGCATACCATGACCACCCTCCCTGAAATTCCTCCAATAGCAGCATACACAGAGTTATAGCATCATTGAGCTCTTTAATAGACAGGTTGCAAGAACTGAAACACGTTCCGAGTGTCAGCCAACATTTGCCAAAATGCTGGAGCTACATGAGTATCTCCTCCCTGCTCACATCATTTAACAATGAATAAAAAAAGTTTCAGATCACCCAGGGTCTCAAATGCTAAAATCAAGCCATGTAGAGAATGGCTGAATTGCTTACCAGCAAGTATTTGATCTGCAATACAAGCTGCATACACATCAGAATCAATAAGAAAGTCTAGCAATTTGGGACTCTTCCTAGTTCAGTTTTTGCAATACTAGTGAGAACCACCATTTTTTCCACATGCTAAACAGCTCCATTATGGGGTGGCAGGGGAACTTCCCCATGCAAGGCCAATAAAAACGTAATTTTAAAAACATTGCCATTTGGTAGCTTAGACCAATATTAACATTAAGGTGTTGAAATAATTTAAACAGTAAAAATTAGTCAGCCATATTACAGTGTTTTTGGAACTTGCAAAAAGTGACATTTTGGGTACCACTGTTTTATCTAGCTTGCAGGCTTATGGCAGTACTTAACAGCTCCACATCATACCTCAACTAAATGTATATAAAATAAGCTTTCAAATGATGTGATGTGGGTATGTGTAGGATGGATACATTCAACTCCAAATATATGGCCCTTTCCGGAGAATTGCCACATGCCTAATACTAAGATCTAACAGGAGATGAAGTGTCCTACCCCAGTCAGTCAACGGGCAAGAGTAGGTCATCCATCGGTGAACTTAATATGTTTATTTCATATCTTGGCCTGAAACTTCACTGGTTGGACAGATGTAGTTCAAGACTGAGAATTTTGCAAAAAGCAATTACTTTTCAATTAGTTGGGAAAGGAAGATTGATACCAGGTGATAATTTGCTGCTTGTGAAGGTCCTTGTATATTGGGAGAACTATTGCATGGCTTTAAAGGTGTAGTTAGTTCATGCTGCCTTACAGCAAAACCTATGTTAAGAGGGAACTCAAGTGATCCCAGCTGTCTTAGTAACCCCAGGGTTATGGATCATGTTACATTAAATTGCTCCAATTTCCAATGGAGCTTCAAGTATATACAGAGTTCGCAAATTAGCCAAAGACTAGAAAAAGAAGGAAAATTTATGGTACTGCAATCCCTTTATAGTTTCTTTGGTCTGAAGAGATCACCACAGATTCAGATTGTCTACTCCATTAGATAATTTACATGTTGTGATGAAATATCCATGCTAGCTTCCTGGTTATTATGATCATAAATCAGCGCTGACGACAATGCTACTCTAACAATTTCTGCTAACTGCAATTTATTGATTGCAAGTGACAGTGGAGGAAAAATCCAGCTAGCAACTGAGATACCTCTTGCCATTCTAACCAATCCATACCCTTCCCTTTCTGAATTCCTGCACTGGATACTGAATATTTCTCCTGACACCACCACCATTTTCAAATTAATATTCAAGGCAGTGTTTGTGTTCACCAAATTGTTCATGTAGATGAAAGATATCCACCTTCAAGAACTTGCACCATCACTCCCCCCCACACACACACAGTTTGATTCTTTGAATTCTGCTGCACACACCACCTCTTCCAGCAACTAGAAGCAGAGTCCATAAAACTAAATAGCAAAGTTTTCAGCAAAAATGTCCAGAAGTATTTTTGTCATGTCCTAGCAGGACCGGCTCTAGGCACCAGCAAAGAAAGTATATGCTTGGGGCGACAATTCCAGGGGCAGTATTTTTTTGCTTGGGTGGCATTCCGGCCACCCCCTTTTTTTTTGGGGGGGGGGGGGGGGGGTTGGGCGGTAGCGCCCTTAGTAGTTGGGCCGGCTCGAGTTTTTTTGCGGCCAGCAAAAAACCTAGAGCCGGCCCTGTGTCCTGGCCATGACAGTCTGAGCCGTAGTACACAGAAAAGTTAGTTTTTACAGCTATGGAAAGCACATCACCCCCTTCCCAAAAGCAAGTGCTGTGTGCATGCCGACTAACAACCACTTGGGCATCCAAAATTTAGTGTTCATACCCAAGAACAAATGCCCACATGCAGAATTCAAAATAAAAAGGAAGGGTCTTTTGTCTCATCTCTGCCATATTGAGAGTAAACTGTGTGCGTAGGATAGCTCAATTAAAGGAGTAACACTAAAACAGTAACAATAGGGAAAAAATTCTAATATTATGCTCAGTTATTTTGTTGTCTAGACCTTATCTCTGGGTTTTCCTGTTCTCCTCTGTACTGGGTAGATATCTGCACTTTGGACTTTGTCCTTTTAACTCTTTAGGCTGGGCCTCCTCCTGCAGATCTGGTTCCAGCTTGGAGGGGAGAAACTTGGGAGTCTACTGTAGTCCCTGGGCCAATGCTTCTCTTTGGTCCAAGTCTTCTTGTGTCCAAAGGCCTACTGTAAATAATACCACCAACTTCAAGGCCGATATCCATAAAAGTTTGCTTTCTTCTAAAGAACTGGCTTAATATAAATTACTGTTAAGAATGTGGGAGATAGAGGTGCATACAATCTATACAAGACCTATTACTGTCATGTGGTCTGTAACATAGGTGCAGAGAGTTAACTCAGGTCCTATGTGATTTTGCTGCCCAGCCGGAAGGCAGACAATGGACTAACTCAGTCACTAATACTTTAAACAAGTGTCAATTTCTTTGAAGCCTACTTCCACCAGTGTGAATCAGGACTCTGGTTGGAGGTGGAAGGTCCCAGCTTGAGGCCTCAGGGGTACTTCAGGTGGAAAAATTAAAGAGCTTGAGAGGGAGTCAGCAGGAGTCAGCGACTGCTCAACATATGCTGCCCCTTCACTCCTGGATGTGGCGGCAATAGGGAGGCAAGTTAGATCTACCTAAGCAGTTAGGTAAGACAATATGCAAGTTAGGATTGCCAACTGTCTAATCACACAAACCCAAATACCTTTGCCATGCCCCACCCCTCCTGAGGTCTCACCCTTTCTTTGAGGTCCCCCCACCCTCACCAGGCTGGGCAAGGGGTTGGGGTGCGGGAGGGGATACAAGCTATGGGCTGGGGGGGTTGGAGTGTGGGAGGGGGCTCCGGGCTGAGCCTGGGGCAGGGTGCAAACTCTGGGAGGGAGATTTGGTGCTGGAGGGGACTCAGGGCTGGGGGAGGGAGTTGGGTTGCAGGGTGCAGGCTCCAGGAGAGAGCTCAGGGCTGGGGCAACAGATTGGGGTGTGGGAGGGGGTGCTGGCTCCGGCTAGGCAGCCCTTACCTCAGGCAGCTCTCTGTCAGCATGCAGTGGGGCGAAGTCCCCTGCCTGCCCTAGCCCTGCGCGCTCCCAGAAGCGGCTGGCACATCCTTGCTGCCCCAGGGGAGGGGGGGGGCGGCGCAGGTGTGTCTGCATGCTGCCCGTGGCCCGAGTGCTGACTCCACAGCTCCCACTGGCTGGGAACTGTGGCCAAAGGCGCTGCAGGGTGGAACCTGCCTTAGTTCTGCTGTGCCACCGACTAGGAGCCACCCTAGGTAAGCGAGGACAAGGGGCTTCGTGCACTGCCCCCTCTGCATGCTGCTCCTAGAAGCGGCCAGCACATCCCTGCAGCCCCTGGGGGGGACAGGGGGCGCTGCATGCTGCCCCTGCCTGCAGGCATCGCTCCCATAGCTCCTACTGGCTGCAGTTACTGGCCAGTGGAAGCTATTGAGTTGGTGCTCAGGGACATGCTGGTTGCTTCCGGGAGCGGAGTGGCATGGGGCCAGGGCAGGCAAGGAGACTACCGGACGTTTGGCAGCCTAAAAATCTCCCAGTTTGGCTTCCGTAGCCTCCAGGAGATCGAGCCCAATTCTGGGAGACTCCCAGCAAAACTGGGAAGGTTAGCAACCCTAATGTAAATAGGCTTTGTTGTTGTTGTAACCCCTTCTCTGTTCATTATGTTTGTTTAAAATAAAGGATGGACTCAAAGCAACTATTTTGAGTCACAGCATTTACCAATTGATCACAAGTCCCAAAGGGAAGTCTATAGTCTGGCCCAGTGAAGTCATGGCAGGGTGGGGGGGGGGGAAGGGGAAGAGAGGGGAAAAAAGCAAGAGAGACAGAAACGACACGACACCGACTCCTACACTGGCATGTGGGCAGCCATCAACTCTGGACAGATCTGACTGTACAAAAGATCTCACTGGTACACATCAGTGAAGCACAAAACAGCAAAGGTTTGCTCTTAACTGATGGATTTTGCAAGTATTTGATATTGCACTACTGTAACACTTTGAAGTATAGGGTTCTACTCCAATATGGTAGATTATATTTCTCTACTAGATTGCCAGTTTTTATTTCAATCTAACATTAGAACAAAGACTGGCCTCACTGGAAATGGAAGATTGTGTAAAACTGGCAAGAGCATCAGTTGCAAAATAGGGAGGGGCATGCAAAGAATCATTACTCCAGACTGCTCATCCTATATACAAAAGCGATGCCTCAAGCCTATCCAAAGACATGCTTGCAAAGGAAAGCCAGGCAAAGAGAGGGCTTTGGTTGCCCCTCAGTTTTGATTTTCTAATTTTCATTTAGTGAGAGGTGATTAAGAGTTACCGCTCAACAATTGAAGATTCCATCCTCACTGAGCATGCTCCAGCCTCTCTGTTCTTAGTGCTGACCAGGCTGTCCAAGTACCATCCCCACAGAGTGACTTAAAATGCCAGACTCCAAGGCTAGAGGAGCTGGACTTTCCCTGAAACTGATGCCCCCAGCTGAACACTAGAACTGAGAGCTAGTAGCCTGTATGGTGCTTACCTCTGTGCTATCAATGACCCCCTTGCGATGCCATTGTCTATGCAGCTCCAAACTGCCCTGGCCTTCTTCTGCTGCTAAATCTCCATGCTTATCAGGTATAATTGGCATCCCTCATCACCCATAAATCTTTCCACATTTCCCTCTAAGGGTACATCTACACTACAGGGGGGAGTCGATTTAAGATACGCAAATTCAGCTACGTGAATAGCGTAGCTGAATTTGACGTATCGCAGCCGACTTACCCCGTTGTGAGGACGGTGGCAAAATCGACTTCTGCGGCTTTCTGTCGGTGGCACTTACTACCACCTCCGCTGGTGGAGTAAGAGCGCCGATTCGGGGATCGATCCCCGAGAGGTCGATTTCTACCCGCCGATTCAGGCGGGTAGTATAGACCTAGCCTAAGGTACAGAAACTAGGTTTTGGATTTTCTCCAAGCTGAACATCTATTTTCTGCCTGTATTTCCATCTTCAGTAGTATTTACCTCTCCTTCCGATTCAATATCAACTGCCAGTTTCATTAATGATTTTGAAGTAGCAGGTTTAATATCTTTACTAAGATCAGGCCCATCACTACAGTGTACCCTGGACAGCTCCCCAAATTTTATATATTACCCTATGATTATGGGTCTCGTTTACCACAATATATAGGTTATAAATGTTAAAGTTTAAGATACCTCTAAACAAGGAGGACAAGAATAGTGGCGGGGGGGAGAGGGAAGGGAGGGACAGAAGGTGTCAACATAGAAAGCAGAATTACTCCAAACCACGCATCAGCAGGAATTCAAACACATGGAGCTTAACCATTTAAATATGTTCTTCTCTAGTTTTATTCCTTGCCCTGTGTGTGAACCTATAACAAAACTCAAAATACTAAATTTTTTCTCTTTATGGAGGTGTCCTTTTTGGTAACAGCTGAAACATCTTTTTGATGCTAGCAACCACTCCAGCATTCCTGTTTCCTGCACAAACTCCTAAAGCCATTCATATAATTCTTTAATAGCTACCTGCTATTAAAAAAAAAAAAAAAAAAAAAAAAAAAGGAGGGAATTTATTCCACCCACAGAAAACTTTTAGGTTAAAAATAGCAATACATTAAGGAAGCCTCACTACAAAGTTCAGCAATCACTGTAGAATTACAGTTCAACCACTTTCTCAAGCCAACTTGCCATTCCCTCCCGCACACCTGATTGGCCCCCTCTGTCCTCCTCAACTGCCTCTTGCCCACCAAGTGACTTTTCACTTCCTTGGTGTGTAACAATAAGAAAACCAAAGCCTATTCTGAAAGATACAGAACATCTCCAACAGTATTCCACAATAAGTGATGGAGTCCTCCTTATTAAGAGGATTTAAGACTGAATGAGAAAAGACACATTAGGGAACAATTTCTCATTTAGAGTACTTCCCAGGATGGATAATATATAAAAAAATTTATATAACCAGTTGCCACTTTCATCTCTAACTTCCATTACATCCAGTCATAATAAAGAGATTAGTAGGATAAGATATGCTGCCTTATTCCCATTTGAAAGGTTCTGTTTTGAATTATGACGTATGGGAGCTTCAATTATTCCCCCTTCCCCCAAAATGAAAATTTTAAGTTCTGCAGAAACCGGCCGGCCGGGAAGTTTAGAATAATGCCCCATCTCACTTAGCCTTATGGCTTCATTACATTTACAAAGTGTTGTACTTGTAAAGAAAGTGTAAATTTGTCAAATGAAATACATTTTAGAATAGATTATCCCCATTTTGGCTTCATCTGCTCCCTAATTCATAGCTTTCAATGAGTCTCTACTAATATAGGTTAGCAAGGCCTATGACATATTAGCAGGATCTTATTGCTGAAGTTTAATACAGACAGAAGAACACATTCTTACCATGTGAACCACTTTTGTCCAAAAAATTGCTGAGATTGAATAGCGTGTTTCTAGATGCCAAATACTGAATAAATCTCTGCAAGACACAAAAATTAAAGTCAATTTCCTCTCCCTTACCTCTTCATTCCAGTTCAGATCTGCAAGCAGGTAGAAATTAGAGTTGATCATATGTACATATAAAGGGAAGATTCAGCTGATCTCCTGCTAACTGACCTGAGCCACTCTCACTCAAGTGGATATAGATGGTCAAAGCCACGAAGCCTGGATCCAGATTAGAACTTCCTCAAAACTTGGGAACATGGAGGGAGTTAGAACCTATGTATTTGGCTTGAGGCTTTGATTGTTCTCCTCAGCAGTTTTAATAGCACTCAAAATGAAACTTAGGCTAATCTACTGTCCTGCCCTTCCTCTAACTGGCTGACACAAAAAGGTAGAAGACAGTTAAGGAGCAACAAGATCTATTAGTTTGCAAGAGGGAAGAACAGAGAATAATGCTGTTAAACTGATTATTTGTATTACAGTAGCACCTGGGAGCCCCGGCTGAGATCAGGGTCCTATTGTATTAGGCATTGCATATACACGGAGCGCTTCATTTACAGAAAATGACAGCAAAAATGGGGAAAGCACATTAGTAACCAATAGGGTGACCAGATGTCCTGATTTTATAGGGACAGTCCCAATTTTTGGGTCTTTCTTAAATAGGCTCCTATTAACCCCCCACCCTATCCTGATTTTTCACACTTGCTGTCTGGACACCCTAGTAACTAACTACAAAAATCTGGTGTGACAGACAAACTGAGTTGGACTAGGAATTGTGATGCAGCTACATAGAGACAAGTGCATGGCGCATGCACGTGCGCGCACACAGTGGCAAGCTAGAGAGGAATTCTTTCCACATGCAAAGTACAATTGTAAAGAGGCTGAATTCGCTCTATGAAGTTTTAAATTTAAAGAGCCACCAATTAGAGAGAAACTATCTAAAGTCAACACAAAAACAAGGATTAGGAAAATATGATCTGAGAGATGCTATTAAATTTGCATACAGTGGAGAAAGGATAATCATTTGTATAGCAGACATTCACTAGGACAATGGTCTAAAGAGCTGTGGCTATATAATGAATAAAAATGAAATGGGTAACGCTTTGTTAGTACACCTCTACCCAAATATAATGCGACCTGATAGAACACGAATTTGGATATAACGCAGTAAAGCAGCACTCCGGTGGATCAAAGCAAGTTCAATATAACGAGGCAAGATTTTTTGGCTCCCGAGGACAATGTTATATTGAGGTAGAGGTGTATAAAATTCAAGTTTTTAGGCAAAACAGAACATATTAACAGAGGTCAGACAAACCTAAAAATCAGAGAACCAGTCACAGGAGGCATGAAAAAGTGAGAATTCCACAACATTTAGAGTTTTTCCCCTACCTATTTTTTTCCCCTTAAGACATTCTCAGTCATTATGGTCATAAACAAGCATATTGGAAAGTTACAACTTAAAAATTAGAAACTAAAGTTAAAGTTACACAGAATTAAGATGAGGCAGAAGTTAAAGCCTGAATGATTACCTGATCTATTATGTTGACAAGTTACAATTGCTGGAAGGAAAGCCTAACTGCTAGTTCTGTACTGGCTCTCAACATCTCCAGCTTCAAATTAAGTTTGGAAAGTAGCAGCTGACAAGTGTAGTCCTTTGTTTTCATGAAACATTGAACGATCAAAACAATTTAAAAAGGTATTTTAAAATTTTCCAATGACCTATCCAGGAATTTCTTCAGGGTAAACACGATCTTATGAGAATTCCATTTGCTTACCTCATTGCCATGAACCATTAGATGATGTGTTGTAACTAAGGCTTTGAACACCACCACCCAGCTACTATTTGTTGCTCGCTCAAAGAGAGTATCAGCCATTTGAGGAATATTAACATTGGTCTCATTGGTTGCCTGGATCAAGTCTATTAAAGAAAAAAAAGAAAACTGTTACAATAAGTATAGAAAAGAAATCAACAGCATCTGGTAGACTACTCTAGTCTAGAGTAAGAGTTTCAATGAGACTGATAAATGACAGATAATATACTGAAACACAAGAGTACAAAGACATTTACCATAGCATCTATCCTCAAGGCTGAGAGTGTTCTGGCCATCCCAACCCAACATTTATTCTTAAAGGGCTATCAAAGAAGTTATACCAATTCAATTCCAAGTTATCAAAAGCTACTTTGGAGTTAAAGACAAGTTTTGGTCTTACGTGAAGTAGGTGAGAGGATAAGACCAACTACTGTTGGTTATCTAGTAATGCAGGCTCTAAGGATAAGTCTACACTGCAAGTAACCTGTAGCAGGCCCCATACCAGCTGACTCGCAAGGCTCAGGCTAAGGGGTTGTTTAATTGCGTTGTAGGTGTTCAGGCTCAGGCTGGTAGCAAAGTGACAGAGCCCAGGGTCCTGCCTGAGCCTGAATGTCTAAACCACAATTAGCCAGAATCCTGTGAGCCTGAGTCAGCTAGCACGGGCCAGCCGTGGGTGTCTAACTGCAATGTAGCCCAACCCTAAGAGGCATGCCAGCATGCCTTTGCAGATCTCACCAGAATACCAAGGGTGGATCAGCCAGGACAATATTTTAGGTCACATTCTCTGTAATAGACTGCTGGGTGCAACCCAATAATGCCATGTCACCTGAGATTCATAAATGAGCCCATGGACTCTGCTTACGTAGGCCAAAGAAAGCTTGATATTGTTATTGAAGAATTTAACTTTTATTTTCAATAGAGGAGTTTCTAGTTCTTGTTGTAAAGCTATCCTTCAAAAATGTTAACTGCTGCAGTGACATCTTCCAGTGTCTCCATAGCCTTTGACAGCAAAAAGAGTGATTTTATGTAAGCCAGTTTCTTAAACTTATAAAAGCTTTGACCAGCAGATGCATTCATTGAGTTAATTATGGGTGCAAACCAAACCCTCAAAACCCAGAGGCTTTGGGGTGGAGTTGGGGGGGGAGCGAAGAGGGAGAGGGGAAGGAGTAAAATATATAGAAATATCTGGGTCTGGGGAAGAGAAGAAGGAAAAAAAAACACTATGGTTGTGGGATTCTATATCAGATACCCTAAAAGCCAGAAACCCAGATACCAGAGTTAGAGCCTGGTCCAAGGAGAGCATGTACAAGGAATTCAAGCACTCTTCCCAGCCACAAGAGATAGGATATGTTTATTTTCCACTAGGGCATTACTGGTAAACCCAACCCTCCCCAGATCCACCTGTTTCATTAAGGCAGATATCTGGCAATGTTTTGCAGTCTTAAATGAAAGAGATTACAAAAATTCAACCAACCAGTCTCAGAAATAGGATTGGCACTACAGCCATAATAAGAACACAAATGGGACAGAGTCAATTCTAAAATACCCTCCATCAGTAGAACCTTGCCTTGGATGCAGCTGATGGCTATAACAGCAGTCTTTGGCTGATTGGATCAGTAGATCCAAAAAACTAAACCTTCGAACACCAGAAGCAGGACCAGGAAAACATGTACTGAAGCAACATGACCAAAAATTCAATGTTGTCAGTTATTTTGAATTTGGAAGCAACACTTGTGCCCATGCAGAGGTCCACTGACATGAGTCAAAAGTCACAGCACTTAGAGTTCAAGCATGCAGATCTTAATGGACCTAAGTTTAGTCATAACTAGTGACAGCAAAAGGGATGATAGAGCAGAATACAAGATCATGATTACTTACGTTTATGTATACAAAAAAAAACCAAACTAGAAACATTAAAGAGATTTTGATTTATTACTCTAGATGGCAACACACCACTGTTTAGAAAACCAGGTATGTAAGGTTCTTTCTTCTTTGAGATGCATCCAAGCATTCTAAATGTTAACTGTTCTAACTGTGAGCCCAGCACTTTGACCCATAATCCAGGACCCTGCTACCCTCTACAGAAGAATCAGCTTACAGCAGAAGTGAAGACATACTCCCATCTTCTCTCAGAACTGTGTCAGTGTGGGTAATAAGAGTTGTAGCTACTCTACACCTCAAGATCAGACCCAATATCCTGCAGCTATTCCTCACCCACAATTTGCGAGGAGCACCAATACATTGCATCAATGATTGGAGTAGTTCAGTCTTCATACCCATTAAATCCCAATTACGTTTGATTAGCTGACATGGCTATTTAGGTCACATCACAGTTTATTTCTAAAGCGATGCATACTGAAGGTCATTAGTACTGTGTTAAAAGAACACAGCATTCCAAAATTTAGACTGCTACTGAATCTAGTTCTGCATGGCACACAGTTTTGTAACGTACAGAAGTGTTCTTCCAGAAGAGAGACGTTTGCGGAGTTATCACAACCACTAAAAAGCACACTTACACACACACACACACACACACACACACTACTGTACCTGATGTAATACAGGCAGTGCTTAATTGTAATGAAAGAGGTGCTGGGTCTCAAGCAATTTTTTTTTTTTTTTTTTTTTTTTTTTTTTACAGTCATAACGGATGTGGCAAGCCTAAAGGTGCCAGGGCTCAGCCCCGGCACAAATTAAGAACATAGGAAGTGAGAGACTTTTGAAGGTCAGTAAAATACAGAAGGCCAATTCCCCAGTGATTTAAGCGCAAATGTGGGCCCTGGATTATACCAGCCTTCCCTGGTTGATACTGGAATTATGAAAATCAAAGATGTTTGAACCTGAATGTTACCCTAAATTTAAGTGGATTTGTTAAAGGAAATCTAGGACCCAAATTCAGAGGAGGGTTTATCATCTTCTAAGAAATACAGTACACAAGAGTCATCTGGAAGAAGGCATCCAAAGCAAATGGAACCACCAAAAAATTACCTATAAATATGTTTATGAATAATATGCTCATATAAGTCACTAGGAGAAGGAAACCGAAATAACCTATAGCTCAGCCATTACCAGAACATCTGCGTCGTGTTTCCTTTGGAGGTAAAACAGTTGTAAACAAGAACTGGGAAGTGTGAAACTAGATGTGTATGGTGTGATAAATACTCCTATCCTGCTGCTCTTGCCCGAAGAACATCTTTAAGTACAGGCTTAAAATATCTTTTAAGAGGACAATAATGATTTAAAACACTTTTCTAAATTTAAGTATATTAAAATGTGGTGTTTTAGTATCACCTCTTTAAACTGATCTTTATTAAAAGTGGTGCTCCTAAAGGGCAAAATACACACTAGTAATTACATAATACTGCAGCATCAGTGATACAGCCCAATTAGCCTCAGGAAAACCTCCACAAAGATGCTGCCATTTCATCCACTCCTACACATTACACCAAGGCAGCGTGGCAGCATTTTATGCTCTCAGAAAGCTTTAATAAATACTTTCCACTTGATTTTTTGCTGTTCAATCAGCTTGACATTTGTCTATTCACAACACTATGGTAATGTATTAAGGGTGGAGTTTATTCACTTAGTGAAAACCCTAAAAGCAAAAAAGTCGGGAGCAGTATAGTTTACACATTACCAAATTCAGCTAATTTTTCTATCAGCCTAACACACTTCTGACCATCCTTATGCATAAAGCATAGCAAGCAAACACTTGGTAGCTGGTGCCACATGCAAAGTCTGCAACTCAGAACAAGCCCTACTGCAGCAGTGAAACTGAAAAGCATGAGGGATGGGGAAAAAAATAGGGCAACAGTTCAGGGCCTGATCCATCCCTTTCATCCCCACAAATCATAAAGCAAGGCATCGGAGTCCGTGCAACAGTTAGCAGGATGGAGGGAAGAGAATGCATGTAAAATATTGACATCATGTAAGTTTGTAAACACCTAGAAATAAAAGCCTATGCAAGTAACCCAGAGAATAATAAACTATTTTTATTTAAGAATGATATGGTGCCATGAGACAGATGGCACCAAAGGGAAGGTGGCTAAAGGCAATTGTTTTTGCCTGTCAGATTTTCCAATTCCTGTGTTTACTCCTCAGTATGTACATTTTAATCTGAAACTCCCTTCAGGTGAGGGGAATGAAAGACAGAAGCATTCAGCTGACTCAGCAGCACTCTAGAGTTTGTCCTACATGACATCTTTCATCTGTTGAAAGGGCAAAGCCAAGTAGAGTAATAAGGCTAAGTTTTTAATTGAATTTATGAAATCTCAGTGGTTTAATGCACATAAATAAGAAATTGAGCCTTGGACAAGAAAGGGACCTGAAGTAGTACAAGAATGCAAGTAAACTGTTAAAGAGTCAACACTAGAGAAAAATTTTACAACTCATCAAGAACCAATACAGATGGGACTAAAAAGAAGCCTGCCATTTGGGACCAGTTGAATATGATCAAGGCAGAAAGACAGCCTTATTGGGGTCTGGAAGTATCTATATGGGGAAGATATTTCTGACATATGAACCCTCTAATCTAGTGGACAAAAGGAAGATCAATGACTGGAAACTTGAAGCTTGATAAATTCAAACCAGAAATAAGGTGAAAATTAAGTCAGGATAATTAGCTATTGCTTACCTAGGGATGTGGCAGTGCTCCATCACATGAAGTCTTTATATTAAGATTAGATTATTTAAGACTATATGGTCTAGCTCAGGGGTCGGCAACCTTCGGCACGCGAGCCGATTTTGAATGGCACGCGGCTGCCTGCCGTGGTCCCAACCCCCAGCCCCCCCCCCCCCCCCCCCCCTGCAGGGGCAGGAGGCAGAAGCTTAGTCTTGCAGCAGCCAAGCTCCCCCCCCTCCTGCAGCCGTGGTGCAGTCTGCTTTCCTGCCCCTCCTCCTCTCCTTCCCTGCGCTGGCCCTTGCAAAGGGAGGAGTGGCAGCGTTCTTGCAGCTCCACAAAAGCCCCGAGGCCCCGCTCTCCAGGCAGGAGCCTCAGTCGGCAGAGGCAGCCCCGCGGCCCCTTGCTAAAGCTGACCCTGGGTAAAGGAGGTAGAGAAGAGGTAGGTACGGGGCCTTGGGGAAGGGGGTTGAACAGGACATATCCCTTCTAGCCGTGAGCCGCTGCCGTGAGCCGCTCAGGGCAGAAGGCTGGGAGCACCCCCGTGAGCCGAGCACCCCAGCCCTCTGCCCTGTCTGTCCCCCCCCCCCCCCCCCCCCCCACACCGCCTTCCCCCCCCCCCCCCCCCACCCCTCCAGCCTTCTGCCCTGACTTCTGAAGCCCCCCACACCCACCCTTCTGGGGGTGTGGGGGGCTTCAGAGGTCAGGCCCCACTCAGCCTGCTGCCGGCCTAGGTGAACAGAACGCCAGGCTGGCAGCGAGTTAAGCAGGCTGGTGGCATAAGATCAGCATTTTAATTTAATTTTAAATGAAGCTTCTTAAATATTTTGAAAACCTTGTTTACTTTACATACAACAATAGTTTAGTTATATAATATATAGACTTATAAAGACCTTCTAAAAAACACATTAAAATGTATTACTGGCACGCAAAACCTTAAATTAGAGTGAATAAATGAAGACTTGGCACCCCGCTTCTGAAAGGTTGCCTACCCCGGTCTAGCTCAACCAGAAGTTATGGGCTTGATACTGAAGTCACTAAGAGAAGTTCTATTGCATGCTTTATGTGGGTCAGACTAGAAAGGGGACGGCAACCTTACAGAAGTGGTGTGACGAGTCTTTATTTATTCACTCTAATTTAAGGTTTCGCGTGCCAGTAATACATTTTAACGTTGTTAGAAGGCCTCTTTCTATAAGTCTATAATATATAACTATTGTTGTATGTAAAGTAAATAAGTTTTTTAAAAATGTTTAAGAAGCTTCACTTAAAATTAAAATGCAGAGCCCCCCGGACTGGTGGCCAGGACCCGGGCAATGTGAGTGTCGCTGAAAAAAAAAAAAAAAAAAAAAAAAATCAACTTGCATGCTGCCTTTGGCGCACATGCCATAGGTTGCCTACTCCTGGACTAGATGATCCTAACAGTCCTTCCTAGCCTTCAAGCCTACAAAAGAAGTCTAGCTAGAAGGATTTTTAAAGTGAAACCTAAAATGCAAGATGAAAAATGTCAGAATGAGTTGGTATGCTTTACCTCCTAGAGAGAAACTGAGTTGCTGTATTTCTGTCAAGTTATTGTTTGGATGGTTTTGACCCTGAGTTAAAAGATGAAGTTACAATATTCAAGATTAGACATGACTAAGTTTCAGCAAAGGCACAGTCAATATCTACAGAACGCGAAGACTACCATCATTTCACATGAACTAACTATGTAGTACACGTTATAGCATCTAATAGTTTCAATATTGTGTTAACTGTGCTCTCATTCCACCTTCTATACCACTTTTTTTTTAAATAGGTATGGTTTCTCCCCATTTGCCAGTTTTCAGCTCCATTATCACTAACCATCTTATTCACAAGAGAACTACCATATTTCTATTTTCAGTCTTGCCAACATATTTCTACTTGGCACAGCCCTTATCCCTTGCATGGCAACTAGACTCTCTAACTCACAACTACATTACAAAAAAAAGGATTTGGGGGGGGGGGGGGAAGAGGGGGAAGTGATTTGTTCCAGATGTGTGGCTTGATCCAATGCTTGCTGATATCCCTAAACAAGGAGGCAGTGCTGACCTATTTTGGCTGGGCTTAAAAGCTAGTGACTAATGAACACTGAAGCAGCAAACAGCTAGTAGCCAGCAATGGAGTTTCTGTGGAAAATATTTCTCTCCTGGTGTAGGGACTGAGAAGAAGAGATGATGGCTATTGAGGCAGCACTAGATGTGACCTAAGGAAGAGAGGAGACAAATAAGGTGATTGAATGCGGAAGCTAATGGGATGTACATCATCCTTCAGTGGTCTCTGATGGAAGCTACTTTATGCATGAAGTGTTGCACTATAGAGCTCATGGCAGAGAAGATTTGAAGATCAGAGATGCATCTGGAAAGGATGATGGAATTCAGATGGGGACTTGAAGTATAATGCAGGAAAGGACGTGATACAGACAACTCAACGTTTGCAGACAACTGATGAACAAAAGGACCTGAATAGCTGCCTGCCAGAAGAATGGCATGGAAGAATGTGACCACAAACACAAGGCAGAGAAAGAGACTGGCTACTGGAAGTGAAACGGTTGAGTAACAGGTTTGCTGCAATCGGAAATGAAGAGAAACAGGCATAAGATGGAGGTGGTAAGGAAGTAAAGAAGAGAGCCAGTACCTGCAGAAGACAGGTAGAGACAGTGAGACAGCAGCCTAAGGAAAAATGAAGAACAGGGGACTGCGAGAGAGAACAAAAAGAATTTCATATCAACACTGGAAAGAGACAGGTCTATGTGATCAGGGACTCCATACCAAGAGGAATCAACAGGCCTCTCACCAGAACAGCTCTAGAGAAAAGAAGAGCATGCCATCTGCCAGGAGCAAGGATACAAGATGTGGGCATGAAATTGAAAAGGATCCTGATGGCAGTGGAGAAAGTCCTCTGTAATGCATATCAGCAGGGCCAGTTCCAGGCACCAGTACAGCAAGCAGGTGCTTGGGGCAGCCAACGGAAAGGGGTGGCATGTCCGGCTCTTCGGCGGCGGGTCCCTCTCAGAGGGAAGGGCCTGCTGCAGAAAAATGAAGCAGCAGCAGTAGAGCTGCCGCCGATTATGGCTTTTGGGGGGGGGGGGGCACGCTTGGGGCAGCAAAAATGCTGGAGCTGGCTCTGCGTATCAGGAAGAAAATACTGCTAGATTCACACTGGAATGGATCACAGATGTCTGAGCTTGGATGGGTAAGATGTTTAAAGAAGTGGAAGCTCAGGTCATCTTCAGTCCAATACTTCTAGTCCCCTGAGAAGGATGGTGAAAGTGTAACAAGATAATGAAGATCAACAGATGGTTCAAGGATTGGTGCTATGAGGAAGGTTTTGGGGGGGAGGGGATGATTGACTACTGGGAGGCATTTACAAAAAGAATACTCTTCTTGACTGATGAATTTCACTTGAATACCCAGGGTATTAACATTTTGGGATCAAGGCTAGCACAATCAATAAGGGTTTTAAACTAGGAGATGAGAGAGAGTCAATCTTCATGCTTGGTTTCAATACAGGAGGAAAATCAGCTACACAAAGAAATAAGGGATTAAGGAACACCAGAAGGTAAGAGCATGGACAGCAAGGAGAAAGTACAAACATAACTGGAGTAGCAGTCAGGTATACGTTATAGTTAGTGAAAAGACTATACCTAATCCTGCTAGAAAACTGGTTGAAGTTCAAGGAAAACAACTTAAATGCTTGTATACAAATACAGGCAGTTTGATAATAAGATGGAGAAACTTGAACTACAGGAGGTCAAACCAGATATTATAGGGATTACAGACACATGGTGTAATAGCACTCATGACTGGAATACAGATATTCAAGAGTATGTGCTGTACAGGAGAAATAGAAAAAGGTAAAGTGTTGGGATAGTGTTGTACATCAATGATGCAGTAAACTATAAAGAAATAAGTGACTGTTCCATTCACAAAAAGTTTGTGTCAAAATCACTTTGGGGAAGGATTGTAAGAGAAATTCTATAGGAACAGTGTTCGAGATCTGCTATAGACTTGCAGGGTCAGAAACAGATATGGATAGAGATCTCTAATACTAGAGAGAAACACTACTGGGAATTGTGACATAATGGGAGACTAAATGCTACATTTGTAGAGCCCAATTATTCCTGGATGTGATAGACAGTTTTCTTCACCAAATAGTCTCTGAACCAAGAAGGAATGCAATTTTAGACTTGGTTTTAATAAGTAGGTAAGGACATCAGAAGTCCTGGTCATAGGAAATAACCTTGGATTGCATGACCATAAATTGGTTGAATTAAATTAAAAACAGAAGGTTAATCAAAACCGGGATGTCGTCAACTAAGATTTTTTTTTTTAAATAAAAAAAGGCTGACTAAGGGAAATGAAGTGAATTAGTTCTAGTCAAACTGGAGGTTTGGAATTTCTTTAAATCAACTATGCAAGAATCTACAATTTTGATCCTAAACAAAGCAGGGGAGGGGAGAGTGGAAATGTATGGGGAAAAGGCTTCAATACCAGTTGGACGAATAACTATTCCTAACCTTTTTTTTTTTTTTTTTTTTTTTTTTTTTTTTAAAAGAGATCCTACAGGGAATTGAAAAAGGAATTGCTCAAAGAAAGCTATATCTTGGAGGTTAGGAAATGTAGGAATAAGAATCACAATTGCTAAAAGTCAAACTGAATTAGCTCTTGCTAAGTAAATTAAAATAAGAGGTTTTTAAACTGTATAAAAAAAGAGTAAGAAAGAATAAGATTGGATCACTCTGCAGTGTGAACAGGAAGGAGATTCAAGGTAATTTTGGGCCATACCTAGATAAGTAAATTCTTCACCTATATCCCTCCCTCCTTATCCCCCCCCCCCCCCAAAAGGATGATAATATGGAACATGGGCATGAAAGCAGAGAAGAGCTACTAGAATGCGCAAGGGAATAGAGAGCTTATCTTGTGTGAGGAGGACGGATGAACTTGGCTTGTTAATGTCACAAAAAGAAGGCTGAGAAGGGATAGGATTACCTCCCTGATGTACAGAGAGCAACCATCACGTAGGGTGAAGAGCTAATAAAAGCTCAAGGACAATGTTGGCACAAGAACAAATAAAGTATAAACATGCTATGACCAAATTAGAAGGTTTAGGAGAGTGAGGTTATGGAACAGCCTTCCAATAAAAGTTGAGGGGGCAAACAACTTAATTAGTCTTAAGGAGGTAGACAAGTTTTATAAGTGCAATTGTATGACAAGGTTGCTTATGATGGTGGTATGCCTTTTGGTTTATGTTTTATGCTCCTAATGCTTATGTTTCAGGACTTCAGCTGGACACCTGCAGGTGTCAGGAAAGGATTCTCCCAACCCGCCACCCCTCATTCCTCCTGCATCCCACCAATGTATTCTCAGGGTTTTTGGTCTCCTTCCTCCAAAACATCTCAGATGTCCTCTGTATTAATGCCTCTAGTTGTGGCCTGGAATATTATACAGAAGTTCTGGAAAACCTTGAAGACAGGAATGACAGAAACTGGATTACATTCTATACTATAGAGTGGAAGATCTTATTAGATCCTAAGTGAATGAATTTCTGTTACAAGCTTGGAGGGGGAGAGGGGAAAATCATCAGTTGCAAATGACAGAAGAGGAGACAGGCCTGGGTGCGTAAACTGATCATAAGATGACTGAACCGCTAATGTAATATAGCTGTGAAAAAGGCAAATATTATCGGAGACTGAATCAGGCAAGGCATTTCCAGTATAGAGACGTACTAATGCCATGGTACAAGACACTGGTAAGATTTCATTTGGAATACTGTGTATAGTTACGGTCAACTATGTTCAAGAAAGATCTATTCAAACGTGCTCACATGCTCAGGATCTAGCTGATCACCATATACAGGGCCAGGAAGGAATTTCCCTGCCAGATCAGATTGGCAGTGACCTGGGGTATTTTTCCACCTTCCTCTGCAGCATGGAGTGGGGTTGCTTGCCAGGATTATCTGGATCTCATCAACTCCCTGCCATTGCAAGGACTGGAGGCACAGGTGCACCAAGGTGGTGTACCTTGATCCCTCCTATTCTCTGCCTGGGGCACAGAACTCTAGTCTCTTGTAGGCTGTTCTGCTTGGTTTAATTTTGGCTATTGTATTTAGTGTGAAGATGCTGGGTGATGTTGGTGGCCCACAGCATATAGAAGGTCAGGTTAGATGGCCTAGTGGTCCCTTCTAGCCTTAAACTCAGAGTAATTCAAGCTTGCATACCAGCATGAGTGAAGTCGTCATTTGTAACAAAACATTGAACCTGTTTAGTTAAAATGAGATTTTTAAAAGCCACCAAGAACTCAACCTTCCTGTATTAGACGCAGAATTGGCAGAGGCACCTATACTTGAAGATGCCTAACTTTCCATTTTAAGATCCTATTTTCTGTTGCTTCCCGGAGCCAAAATGTCAACCATTCAGGCTGATTTTCCATGCCTGGTGTCCAACTTAGTCTGAGATTTGGCTTTTTTTGTTAAGAACATTTCCGCAAAACAATTCATCCGTTTCCTACAAGGTTTGGTAAAAATTAGGGCTGTCAAGCGATTAAAAAAAATCAATCATGATTAATTGTGCGATTAATCGCACAGTTAAATAATAAAATACCATTTATTTAAATATTTGAGGTTTTCTACACTTTCAAATATACTGATTTCTAATACAGAATTGTGTACAGTATTCACTTTATATTTTGTTACAAATATTTGAACTGTAAACATGATAAATAGTATTTTTCAATTCAGTTAATAAAAGTACTGTAGTGCAATCTTTGTAATGAAAGTTGAACTTACAAATGTATAATTATGTACAAAAAATAACTGCATTCAAAAACAAAACAATGTAAAACTTTAGAACTTATAAGTCCACTCAGTCCTACTCCAGCCAATCACTCAGACAAACAAGTTTGGTTACAATTTGTAGTAGATAATGCTGCGCACGTCTTGTATACAATGTCACCTGAAAGTGAGAAAAGGCATTCGCATGGCACTGTTGTAGCTGGCATTGAAAGATATTTGTGTGTCAGATGCGCTAAAGATTCATATGTCCCTTCATACTTCAACCACTATTCCAGAAGACATGATAAAGAGACTGCACTACAGTACTTGTATGAGGTGAACTGAAAAATACTATTTTTTCATCATTTTTACAATGCAAATATTTGTAATCAAAAATATAAAGTGAATACTGTACACTTTGTATTCTGTGTTTTAATAGAATATATTTGAAAGTGTAGAAAACATCAAAAATATTTAAATAAATGGTATTCTATTATTGTTTAACAGTGCGATTAATCATGATTATTTTTTTTAATTGCAGTTCATTTTTTTTTAATTAATCGCATGAGTTAACTGGGATTAAATCGACAGCCCTAGTAAAAACAGATCTTTCCTAATGTTGAAAAATTCGTACAATGTTTTGTTGAAAAGCTCTAGTGTGTCCATGTTCTAGACTACAGCCTTGAAAAAGTTGGCAAGGGGTCCCCTAGGGACTGAGAGGTAACTTTTGCTGCATGGTGAAAATCCACCAAAGTTTGACCAAGTTAGAAGACTGGGGGGAGGGGTCCCGCCAACAGTTGCATGTTAGATATAGACTTGTTAAAGATTCTCTGAAGATTCCATCTTCACTGAGGATGCGGCAGCACCAGGCTGCATGGGTTGAGCAGAACTTTCCCTGCAATTGCTCCTCTGGGCTGTTAGGATTGCCAACCCTGCAGGACTGGCCTGGAGTCTCCAGGAATTAAAGATTAATCTTTTAATTAAAAGATTGTCATGTGATGAAATCTCCAGGAATACATTCAACCAAAATTGGCAACCCTAGCTGTTGTGGTGCCAGGCTCTAGAACTGAAAGCAGCCAGATTTCTCTCCTGAAATCTTAATGCTCCTCCTACTAACACCCAGGCAGAGTGAAGGGGGGGTGGGGAAAAGACCACAAAAAAAAAAAAAAAAAAAATCCAACAGCCAACAAACCTGTAATTCCTGAGACTGAGTCCCAACATATCTTGTTTGCCTGCTCTGAAACAATACCATTTGGGGAAAGGAAGGATGAGAACACAAACCCAAGTCTTTAAAAATCAGCTTAATCTAATCTGGGACCACATACATTAAATGCTGTAATGTCAGGACATCCGTACTGGGATGATGTAAGGTGGTTCAGGTGCCTTAGCTTAATGCATTTGGATTTAATTTTGAGAATAACTTTAGCTGAATTTCCACCAATTTGCAATGCTTGATTTTGAGATGATTACAAAACCCCTGTAAAAAAAGTCTTTTTAACCTTAGTTTATAGATACTCTCAACTTAAACCCCTCACTAAGATGGCGTTTTCTGGGAATATATGATGTAACTGCTTCAAATGTACTATTAAATGTCTATGAATGGGGGAAAACAGACAGACCTTACAGTTGTCCTTGGCTTTCAAGGTAGATATACTACACAAAAACAGTGCCTATGACAGACACAGGTTCTCCAAGTCCTAGCCTGGATGAGAATTTATGGAAACAAGGGCTGCTTATTACACTTCAGTAATAATTGTGGGCCTAGCCAATCTGTTAATCTGGAAGCCCCTCAATACCAATCAGCAGAGAGCACAGCATAACATAACTCACATCAGGTCTGTCACACTCATTGCCCCAACACACTGTCATATTCATTTAAAAAGGATTGTCTCATAATATATCATTTGCAAACTAACATGCTGATGGCTACTATCAAAGAAACATATGTACCAATGCTGTATGTGAAATTATGGATACTTTATTTCCCAATATGTTTTTGAGTCTAAACAAAGGAGGCAAAAATAGGTTCCCCCCCTCCCCTTGACAACAGAATATATATTTGCTTGTCTGACCAGCATGATTGCAGGCAGAGGACAATGCAAGTATATTTACATCCAAGGGACATGGCCATCAAGCTAGCAAATGGGGGAGATAGCCACTTAATCACTATGGGGAATGCAGTCTGCATCCCCAGGAAGCCTTCCTGGCTCTTGAAACAGAGACAGTGAAGTTTGGGGTATTATAAAGGGGAGCAAAGAGACATTCATCTCCTTAGCAAACAAAGAAACCAGCACTTAGATCGGGGTAGGCAACCTGCGGCACACGAGCTGATTTTCAGTGGCACTCACACTACCCGGGTCCTGGCCACTGGTCCGGGGGACTCTGCATTTTAATTTAATTTTAAATGAAGCTTCTTAAACATTTTAAAAAACCTTATTTACTTTACATACAATAGTTTAGTTATATATTATAGCCTTATAGAAAAAGAGACCTTCTAAAAATGTTAAAATGTATTACTGGCACGCCAAACCTTAAATCCGAATGAATAAATGAAGACTCGGCACACCACTGCTGAAAGGTTGCCACCCCTGACTTAGATTCTGTGAGGGTTGGATCCTGGCTGGAATAGTCAGTTGTGCTGGAGAACACTAATGACTTGGTGTAAGAAACTGCATTAGGCAAAGCTATGTCTTGCTAGAATTATGTTTTAGACACCAGAAAGTGTTTTTTGCTTTGTGTGTAATGCTTTCATATCTTTCAAGCAACAGTGAAATCACTTAAATCTATGTTTATTAAACACCACATTCTTAGTTTTATTACAAACCACCTCACTGCTGCATATTAAAGTAGCGCATATAACCCAGGAATGGGCAAACTTTTTGGCCCGAGGGCCACATCTGGGTATGGAAATTGTATGGCGGACCATGAATGCTCATGAAATTGGGGGGGTGGGCTGAGGGCTCTGGCTGGGGGTGGGCCTGAGGGATTCAGAGGGCGGGAGGGGGCCCCCCCAAGGGTGCCAGCTCCAGGTGCCGCTTACCTCAAGCGGCTCCCAGAAGCAGCAGTATGTCCCCCCTCTGGCGGCCAGGCAGCTCTGCGAGCTGCCCCTGTAGCTCCCATTGGCTGTGGTTCCCGGCCAATGGGAGCTGCAGGGGCGTGCTTGGGGCAGGGGCAGCATGCGGAGCCCCCTGGCTGCTCCTATGTGTAGGAGCTGGAGAGGGAACATGCTCCACGCAGCTCCTGGAAGCAGCAGCGGGCAAGCCCCCAACCTCGCTCCCTGCCTGGTGCGCTGGAGCGGGGTAAGCCCTGGACCCAGTCTCTGGCAGGAGCTTGAGGACCAGATTAAAATGTCTGGAGGGTGGGATGCAACCCCCAGGCCGTAGTTTGCTCACCCCTGCTCTATACGCAGCTTAGTCAAGGATACCCTAGACCATTATAAAAATGAAATCATGATAACAAAAGCATGAACTAAAATTTCCAAAACAATAAATATGAAGAGAAGAAACCACTACCACATGCACTCTACATTTGAGAGAGCAGATAGTCATTAAATGACTATCACAATATTATGCATAAGGAGCAGTGGTAAGGTTGTTAATCATTTTAAATTTATGGTGTATTCTGCATTCTAGTAACATGAAGTTCAAGGTGCTTCTGCTATAATTATTTGCAGAGAATAAAGACGGTTATTCATTTTGGCATATTTTACATGTAGTTAAATGCTTTCCTCCCCTTCCCCCAAACTCCATATCCCACTTAACTGAGGAGTTTCTGAACTAAAAGTGTTCCTGATCAGAAAAAGTGCAGTAACAAAACTAAGTTCCTACGGTTTAAGAGTTATATACAGGGCCGGCTCCAGGCACCAGCTGAGCAAGCTGGTGCTTGGGGCAGCAGATTGTTTGAGGCAGCATTCTGCCCAATCCTAGGGCGGCACGGCCACTTTTTTTTTTGGTTCTGCTCTGGCCGCCCTGTAGGGGGCAGCAGCGCGGAGAACCAGAGCGCCCTGCAGGGCAGTCCTCTTCCTTCCACCTGCTGTAGCCCTGGCCGCACCCTCCTCCCCCCCATCCCCCAAGCCGGTCCCCCTGCACCTATGCAGGTGTTTTTTTTGGGGGGGGGGGTTGCACTTAGGGCAGCCAAAAAGCCAGAGCCGGCCCTGGTTATATATACACTCCAGTCACAAGCTTTAAATAAATAAATAAAATAAATAAATGAACAAACAAACAACACACCAACCACTCACAAAAACTAGTTAAGAACAATGTAAATGTAAGAACAATTTTAAACTGTCAGTTTAAAAGGTTCATTTCAGGTGCTATACCTAACCCTCAGGTTTCACTATACACTTGTTATAGTTGCATTTTCATGTTTTTAAAATGATTTCTCCTCTTCAGGTTTTGTAAGACCCGCCCAAACAGGGGAACTGAATAGAATGCTTTGAAATGCACAAAGTACCATTTTTTGCAGCCCATTCTTTAGACATTACTTTTAAAACCGATTATTAAAAAATGGAGAGAGACTAATTTAAGGTGAGTGTCCCTTAAGGCCTTGACAGGAAAAGGTGAACATCTCTAAGCAAGATTCCATAAATGGCATTTTTAAAAAGCAGTTAACCTCTCTCTACAAGTCAATCATCACATTGCAGAAATTGAAACAAATCTACCAGGGATTGTGGTGGATTATCCACCACTGGTAGATTTTAAATCAGGAACGGATATTTTTCGAGAGACATTCCGTAGCTCAAACAGGAATTAATTCAAGGAAACCCTATGGCCTATGTTACGCAGGAGATTGGACTGTACGAGGAGATTTTGGCAAACCAGTAAAGTGCCTGAAACCACTATTGCTTATTGCTAAAAGCAGCCAAGTCAGCAGGTCGTAAGTGACCATGCAGCAGCCTCAGCTTGACCAAGGCAGGAGGGGAGGGGCTTTTGGGTCCCACAGAAAGGGCAGCTTGACCCCGAGTCTTTCCTGATAAGAATTGTGTTGAAGTTGCTGATACATGCATTTTAGGGGCCTCAAGGCTACAAACTCTGGAGGAAAAAAAAAAAAAAAAAAAAAAAACCACACACCACACCTGGATGACCAGAAGGAAACCTCTTGCTTGACCTTTGAAACTGCTTCCTTAACAAGTGACATGTCATTGTATTACTAAATGTATATACAAGGGGAAAGTTTGAGGTAGTTGGACTGGTCTCTCCCTCTGGATGCATCTTGTGTTCCCCACGGGCAGACATGCTGCCGCTGTAGGGTGACCAGATGTCCTGATTTTATAGGGACAGTCCCGATTTTGGGAGATTTTTCTTATATAGGCACCTATTACCCGCCCACCTCCTGTCCCGATTTTTTCGCACTTGCCCTCTGGTCACCCTATGCCGCTGTGACACTCGAGAGCCACACTCAGCTTCGGTAATTATCGAGGGTTAGGGGTGTTTTACTAACCTGTTGCGGACATGTGTAAGGGTACGTCTTCACTACCTGCCATATCGGCGGGTAGCAATCGATTTATCCAGGCTCAAAATATCGCGTCTCGTTAAGACGCGATATATCTATCCCCGAACGTGCTCACCATTGACTCCGGAACTCCACCAGAGTGAGCAGCGGTAGCGCAGTCGACAGGGGAGCCGCGGCCATCGATCCCGCGCCGTGTGGATCCCAGGTAATTCGATCTTAGATACTTCTACTTCAGCTACGCTATTCGTGTAGCTGAAGTGGCGTATCTTAAACTGATTCCCCCCCGTGTAGACCAGCCCTAAGTGCTTGAGGCTAATTAAAGTTTAGCCGTAAGTGAAAGCACTCTTGTGCGGTCCTGTTTGTACCAGCTATCTTTTGGGCAAATGCTGTGTCTCCCCTGATTTATTTCCTGACACCACCTCACACAGTAAAAGTTACCAAGAGCTTTGGGCTGAAAGAAACCCAGTTAACAGGACTAGATGATCAATGGTCCTCATCTGTCTTAATCAGTTATTTGACATTAGCATACATGACTGTTTAGATATGCTTAAAGGATGTGAATATATTGTTGAAGATTAAAAACACAGTATGAAGAAATATATAGCAAAATCTCCCATAAAAGGGTTGTTATTTCTATGCAATCATTTATGTTGCTTAGCTATTCATAAGCAAACAGAATATTGATCAGACATGCAATTCTAACCAAGACACGTCATACAAAAAACTTATGACGCTTCTTTCAGTAAAAGAAGCGTCTAGTCCAGTGGTTCTCAAACTTTTTTCCACGGACCACTTGAAAATGGCTGAGGGTCTCAGGGGACCACTTAATTGTCTTTCCAAATGTTGTTTGTATTGTTAGCTAACTATTGTAAAGCGCTTTGGATAAAAGTGCTATATAAAAAAAAAAACCCACACTTTTTTACTCTTATCTTTCTAATGTGATGGATGTGCCCTCTCCCCCGACACTGTGGCAGTCCCCAGGCTGGAGCTGGGAAGGAGGGGGTTCTCTCCACCGCCACAGCAGCCCTGGAGCTGGGGAAAGTCATCTCTTTCCCTAGCTGCTGCAGCCTTGCACATCCCAAATTCCTTCCAACCCCTCTTCCCACCCCACTGTCCCCACCCATCTACTCCCTATCCACCCCAAGACCACTAGCTCATGTTATATGTGCGCCTTCTCCAGGATCCAGGCACATAATTAGCGGAGCCACGCCTGTGCAGCTCCACTAATTAGGTAGGTGGCCCTTCATTTTCTCATGTGTGCGGCTGCCCAGGTGTGCACCTTAGAGGGAACTATCTGCGGACGACTGGTGGTTGACTGACAACAGTTTGAGAACCTCTGGTCTAGTCCTCTAGGATTTAAGGCAACAAAACCAAAATCACGGTTATAGTATAGTCAGAAAAGAACTAAAAAGTAGGGCTGTGAAGCAATTAAAAAGTTAATCACAGGGTTAATCACAATTAATCACACTGTTAAAACAATAGAAAACTATTAAAGTATTTATGGATGTTTTCTACATTTTCAAATATATTTATTTCCATTACACTAAAGAATACATGTACAGTGCTCACTTTATATTTATTTTTATTACAAATTTGCACTTAAACAAGAAATAGTATTTTTTCAATTCACCTCATACAAGTATTGTAGTGCAATCTCTATAATGGAAGTTGAACTTACAAATGTAGTATTATGTACCAAAAAACTGCATTCAAAAATAAAATAAAGTCCACTCAGTCCTACTTTTTGGTCAGCCAATCACTCAGACAAACCAAGGATGGTAACAATTTGCAGGAGATAATGCTCCCCGCTTCTTGTTTACAATGTCACCTGAAAGGGAGAATAGGTGTTCGCATGGCACTGTTGTAGCCAGCGTTGCAAGATATTTATGTGCCAGATGCGCTGAAGTGTCACGTGTCCCTTCATACTTCAACCACCATTCCAGAGGACCTGTGTCCAGGTTGATCATGGGTTCTGCTCAGTAACAATCCAAAGCAGTGCGGACCGACACACATTCACTTTCGTCATCTGAGTCAGATGGCACCAGCAGAAGGTTGATTTTCTTTTGTGGTGGTTCGGGTTCTGAAGTTTCTGCATCGGAGCGTTGCTGTTTTAAAACTTCTGAAAGTATGCGCCACACCTCGTCCCGCTCTTATTTTGGAAGGCACTTCAGATTCTTAAACCTTGGGTCCAGTGCTGTAGCTATCTTTAGACATTTCACATTGGTACCTTCTTTGTATTTTGTCAAATCTATAGTGAAAGTGTTCTGAAAACTAACACGTGGTGGGCCATCATCCGAGACTGCCATAACATGAAATGTATGGCAGAACGCAGGTAAAACAGACCAGGAGACAAAATTCTCCCCCAAAGAGTTCAGTCACAAATTTAATTAACACAATATAGATATAGATATATAAAAACCCCAAACAAAAAAAAAACAAAAACCACAAGCGTCATCAGCATGGCAGCATGTCCTCTGAAAACGGCAGCTGAAGCATGAAGGGGCCTATAAACGTTTGGCATATCTGGCACGTAAATACCTTGCAATGCCAGCTACAAAAAAAAAAGTGTCATGTGAATGCCTGTTCTTATTTACAATGTCAGCAGAAAGTGAAAAGAGGGCAGTCTTAACTCCTGTAAATGTAAACAAACTTGTTTGTCTTAGCAATTGACTGAACAAGTAGGACTAAATGGACTTGTAGGCTCTGAAGTTTTACATAACTACATTCAAAAACAAAACAAAAAAATTCTACATTTGTAAGTTGCACTTTCAGGATAAAGATATTTTACTAGGGTACTTATATGTGGTGAATTTAAAAATACTATTTCTTTTGTTTATATTATTTTTATTACAAATATTTGCATGGTAAAAATAATGTATATACACGATGCACTTTATATTTGGTGTTGTAATTTAAATATATTTATTTGAAAATGTAGAAAAACCATCCAAAAATATTCAATAAATTTATGGTATTCTATTGCTTAAACTGATTAATCGTGATTACATTTTGTGAGTTAATCGTGTGAATTAACTATGATTAAAATTGACAGCCCTAATAAAAAGCTTATTAATTCCTCCATGTTAGAAGAACCAGTGTTATGGTAAATCTAGATTCAGCTACAGTGTAACAGCTAGAAGCAGATACCAAATCTGAGCTCTACCAGCTTCCTTGGGGGTGGGGGGGAACTTTTCTAAAAAAGTAGTTTTAAGCATGTGATTCCCCAATTCTTAGTCAAGTATTTGAGATTGTACTTAGGCTACACAGAGACACAATCCAACTAAGCTGCTCAAAGTAGACCACAAGGAGAGATTTTCCAAGGGCAGAGGGAAATTTGTGTTGACCATAAAACAAGTATTACTGTCAGAACAAACTTGAGGTATCCACTGAAGACACACTGTGGTACTGAATATATATATGAAAAAAAGCAATAATCAGTCAAAAGGGATAAGCCAAAAGAGATACAGAACAAAGATAAAACGGGATGGAAAGAAGTTACTTTTGGACAAGATCAGTATCTTTATCTAGGGCTGATATTAACTGAAACAGTAACATTGACAAGAGCTACTGGTTTTGTGCTTATCAATATTGTAATAGGATATTGAAAGAGTACTGAAAGGGAAGTGTAAGATTCTTCCTGTGTCTGGGCCCAGCCTCAAAATAACAGAAGTGGAATGAATGTAGGTGTGTTTTGAAGTAGAGTTAAGTCTAAAACATCTCAACTAAAGAAAGCCAAAAGGAAAAAATAAACTAGAAACACTTCATGCCCCTTTTGTTCAAGGGTCATACTTCCCCACAACAACTTCATCTTGCAACAGAAAAGCTTACTTATGTCACATATCATGCTGCCAATGCAGGAGCTGGATTTCAATTTCTACGTAATCAGAAGTTAGATGGAGAGGACTTAGCACTGGACAGCAGAAGGACATATTTTCCACATTGATGTGTATTGGAAATGTCAGAGGTGACTGAGTATTGCATGCTTAACTGGGGTATTTAATGAGTGTCAATAAGCAAGAAGGATTCATTGTATGCATTTAAATTTTACACATCACTAACTAGCCATTTGCAAAGAGAGCCAGAAAATCCACGTAAATCATGTTAACCATAGAAGTAACAAACAAAACAAATGTTTCCAGCTCAGTTTAATACGGTCTTGCTGTTTAATGAGAAGACATGGTTTTGGTTTTCCTCTTTGAGGAAAATGAGGCTGCACTTGGGATTTTGCTTTTTTCGGACCTCTAATTTATATATTTAAAAAAAAAGATCCCGAATGGTTTTCTTCCGAAGAATCTACTTGCTGCTTTATTACCCGTTTTTCCAGAGCGTGGGGCTAACCTTTCCTAGTTTTGCTAGAAGACTCCTAGAGGTACGCGCTCTCATACATTAAGCAAAAGTGTCTTAGCTTCAAAGTCTTTATTAGTCACTGAAGTCTACTACTGTTACAAATAAGTGTTTAACAAAAAACGTGATTAAAAAGTCTCCCCCCGATAGCATAACTCAGTTTTCCCCCCAAATCTTGTGATGACAGCATTGTTCCCCACTTAATTACTTTTTGAACATGTACTCCAAATACTATCTGTCCTGTAAGTATATTCCCTCTGACTTTTGGGAAGACTTAATGCTCCTAGGAACCCAAGGCCTCCTCTACATGGGAAAGTTATACTGACATTAGCTACGATGTGAATTTAAGCCGATATACTAGTGTAAATCCCTGTTTGGACACTTATTCCAGAATAAGTGACCCTTGCAGTTTAGCTTAAAACTCCTCGTGACAAACTGAACTTGTAAAAAAAAAAAAAAAAAGCAGCCTCTTATTCTGGAATAGGAGCATCCATATAGGGACTTATACTACTATGACCCAAATCTGTTTAGCTACACCAATACAGTTATACCAATATAAATGATAAGACCATCCCATTCAGCCTAGCTCTTAGGCAAATAGGACATGATGCTTTTGAAAATTTTAATCGCAAGACTTCTGATGTATACAGACCATTTGAAAACTTCTTCCCTTTCTTAATGCAAAAAAGGGAGGTGAGCACTTCCTTTGCAGGTTATGTTTAACAGAAATTTATCTCTTACTAAGATATCCACAGAACATTTTCTTACATATCAAAATTGATGCAGCTGAGCTAGAATTGAGGGTAAAGGGAAAAAAGCCAACACATTAATAGCCTAAGAAATAAAGATAGTTCTTTTCCAGTCTTACACACCGCTTCTCCAACTCATCTTTGCCAACTTGAGCAATTCTGAACTTTTAGCAATTTGAAGTTTGGCAGCAAGATAGCAAAAGGCATCTCTCTGACCCCAGGACTATCCCCATGAGAATCCATCCAGATTTGGCATCACACAAGAAGTTGCCATCTGCACATGTGGATTAGAACTTATTCAAGCCTGGTCCCTTCATTCTCTGGGATTTTTATCTACAACATGCCAAACTTTTTGCTTGCCCTCCCCTATCAGAATACCCATTAGCCTAAAAGGAGATGCACTAAATGGGAGCCAGGGAACCATGAGTAATGAGACGGATTTTGGAACAGAAGCCAGGAGTGCTCCTGGAAATAACCCCTTCCCTCTCAGACAAACATTGCCACAGTTTCACTAGAATTCCATCATTTCCTTTCTTCCCATCATGTAGTCATGATGCATACAGGTGTTCCTTTTTAATTCAATGATGCTATACTTCAGCAAGTTTGCAGCATCACATTGGCTTCCTTGGTAGGATAATGATTCTACAAAACAATGGATTGTTACATCACTAAATAAATGAAGGCAGAAGAAACAGTTAAAGAGGAAGCTTCAGTTTTATACATTATGCTTTTTTCAGCAAGGAAGCACCACCTCAGCTACTTTTTGGCCTGCATGGGTATATCTACACTGCAATTAAAAACCTGAGGATGTAGGGTGACCAGACCGGGGGCTGGGAGGTAATAGAAGCCTATATAAGAAAAAGACCCAAAAATTGGGATATCTGGGTCACCCTATGTGGATGGCCCGTGTCAGCTGACTTGGATTAAGGGGTGGTTTGACTGCAGTAGAGACATTTGGGCTCAGGCCCAAGCTCTGGGACCCTCCTCCTGTATGGGGATCCCAGAGCCTGGGCTCAAGCCCAAAAAGTCTACACTGCAGTTAAAACAGCACCTTAGCCTGAGCCCAGTCAGCTGATGTGGGCCAGCCACAGGTGTTTAATTGTAGTGTAGACATACTGCATGTGGTCAGACAGACTTCACAGGTTGCAAAGACTGTGCTCTGAATTATTAAGGAGGCATTTCCAGTGAGCAAGAACACTGAAAGATTGCATTGGACAATTGCTAGAATAATAGTTACAACTGTGCAGTTACTTTAGTCTGCACTGACAAATGGCAATGGTTGGTGACATGGTGGCTTCACCTTGCTTAAAGCAAGGGCAATATTTGGGCAAATGCCTTTGTGATGTTGGTGTGTTCTACAAGTCTGCTAAAGAATTGCAGTGCTAAAGTTCTATGGTGTAAAACACATCAAAACAAAGACTACGAACCCAACTAAACCAACAGCTCTTTAATTGAGTTCATGATTATTATATACATAAGTGATGTAAACAAACATTTTTCAGGAGAAACTTTCTAGAAAGTTTGGCATTTTGAACAACACCACAAACAAATCTTATGTGTTGTTCTGCTAAATGTAGTGAAGGATTATTTTGGCACTGAAACAAATTTTCATTCTGCAGCTCTCTCAAATATATCTGAGCAAAAAACACTAAAAAAAGCTATTTTTCATTACTAAAGAACAAAGTGAGACACTCCATTCTCTTTATACTCTTAAAAAATCTGCTTGTCCAATCTTTAAAAACATGCTTAACAATGGCAAGAGTGGCAGAGTACAGAGATTAAAAAAAAAAAAAAAAAGTGTTAAATAATGTTGCTTCTCTCATTAGTATCCACTTCCCGGGCTTGCAGATCTGTCAATATGTAAGATGATAAAGTGACAATTTGAAAGCTCAAGCTCTGCACTTGTATAGTTTAAAACTGCTAAGACGTTTTGTTGTTAAAGTAGGGTTTTCCCCTACAGATTTAGTTTTGCAAGTGAGTCTAATGTATACCACATTATTAAGTTTATATTTCTTTTACACAGTACTGTGAATAGTTTAGTGGAGGTAAAATGCACCAAACAAGATCTCTGTATTTCTCCACTACTAGAGATGCTACAGTTTTAACCTAGAACACTAACTTATTAAGCACTGAGAACAAGAGTCTATGAACTGCTACTGTGCAACCAATGGAGAAAAATACAGTGCAAATCCCCCCAAAAAACCATGAACAAAATGGCAATTGAACATCAAGTTTAATCATCTATCCTCTAACTTTAATATTCACTGTTGCCAACCTCAAGCATTCAAAAATTGCAAGTTAGACACACATACACCCCACACCTAAATCTTGATTTAAGTCAAAGAGTTTGTTTTGCCTTTCATTTATGGTTCATATTCCTGTTTCCCCATGAAAGCTAGAAACTAACTTTTTTAAAATGAGAACTGACATTCTCACATAGGACTATAGCAGTAAGGAGCTCAGGCTTTAAGACCACCACGTATTGCAAGACTCAGAGTTGGCAGGCCTGCTCATTCTATGGTTTGTTTTAGACCAATAATTTTAATATCTACTGTTATGCTGGGGGTTGGGTGAAACCTTCTTGAAGATGGGGGAGTAACTGTGAGACACAGTTAAGATCCTTTTTGGAAAAACTATATCTGAAACAATAGTAGCCATTGCCCAAACCACAGGTTACATGCAAGAAGCTGAGCTATGAAGGTGAAGAGATTTCACTGGGAGCTGAATGTGAACGGTGTGAACGGTTCGGTCACACAGACCCCCTTGGGACTGTCACCTGATGTGCTGAAATTACCTCGGAGCCCATTTTTCCAGATAGCTTGGGACTCCAGAACCCTGCCTTGTTGAGCCAGACACGCTAGCCTGCTGCACCACAGACTCAGGGTCTGGGCCATGTCCCCAAAGCGGCAGACTTTAACCAGAAACTGCTCAGCAGGTTACCTGCCTCCAGAACCCAGACACCCAAATAAATCCATTTTACTCTGTATAAAGCTCATACAGACATAAATTGTCTGCCCTTTATAACACGGATAGAGAGATATGCACACCTGGGGGAGTAGACAGCTATCAATCACTTACTCTGGGTTCATTAATAAACAAAAGTGATTTTATTAAGTATAAAAAGTAGGATTTAAGTGGTTTCAAGTAATAGACAGAACAAAGTCAGTCACCAAGCAAAATAAAGCAAACACACACAAGTCTAATCCCAATACATTAAGAAACTGAATACAGGTACTCTCTCACCCTCAGAGATGTTCCAATAAGCTTCTTTCACAGACTAGACTCCTTCCTAGTCTGGGCCCCAATCCTTTCCCTGGTACAGTCCTTGTTAGGACCAGCAGACATCTTAGGTGGAAGGCAGGAGTTCTCTCATGACCGGCCCCTTTTGTTCTGCTTCACCCCCTTTTATAGCTTTGGTACAAGGTGGGAATCTTGTCTCTCTGGGCATAGGAGGAGAGTTATATTCTTTTGTGGTGCCCGGGCTCCAGGAATGTTTAGGGCTAGGGGCCCTGCTCCACCAATATTTGCAGCTAGGTCTCATGCCCAGCCCTGCCTGGAGCAGGCACTGGCCCCCGCCTGCCACCCCTCCTCCAGTCCATCTCTCCCCCCTGCCCCGCCACGTCCCTGCCTGAAAGAAAGCGGCGTGCACCTCTCCCATGCCTGCTTGTGCTGCCGGTGTAGCACATTCCTACACGGAGCGCTATCCTACTCCACTGGCCCCCGGCATCAACTGCTGTCTGCTGCCCCAGGATCCTAGTGTTGCCCATCTGCTAATAGCAGGGCAGGCTGCCCTTCTACCCTAGCCCTGAGCCTCTCTAATGCCCCAAACCCCTAATCCCCAGACCCAGCCAGAACCCTCATCCCCCTGCACCCTAATCCTCTGCCCCAACCCTGAGCCCCCTCCTGCATCATGAACCCCTCATCCTCAGCTCTACAGCCCTCACCCTGCCCCCCTCCCATCCCCAAACTCCCTCCCAGAGCCTGTACCCCCTCCCCACACACCCCCTCCTGCACCCAAATTCCATCCCAGAGCCTGCACCCCTCCCCCCCTCCTGCACGCACACCCACCCCCTGCCCAGAGCCTGCACCCAGCACCCCTCCTGCACCCTAATTCCCAGCCCAGCACCTGCACCCCAGGCCTCCTCCCCCAACCTAAACTCCCTCTCAGGGCCTTAGGCAGGTGCGGGGGAGGGGGGGGTTCAGGTTCTGGGCACCACCAAAATTTCTACAGACCTGCCACCCATGTCTCTGGGTCCCCATCCCTTCTTCTAAATGGAAGAGTACCAGATTTAAAATGGATTTCAGCATGGTCACATGTCCCTGTGAGATCTCATTCTTCATTACCCATGGGCTACCCCCCCCCGCCACACACACACACTTACTTGAAGGTAAATAAACCCATTCACAATCAATTGTCCTAGTCAATGGGAGCCATCAAGATTCTAAGCCACCATTAATGGCCCACACTTTGCATAATTACAAATGGACCGCAGAGTTATACTTCATATTTCTAGCTTCAGATACAAGGATGATACATGCATACAAATAGGATGAACACACTCAGTAGATTATAAGCTTTGTAATGATACCTTCCAAGAGACCTTTCGCATAACGCATATTCCAGTTATGCCTTATGAATGTGAATATAAATGTATTTTCATAAAGCATATGGAGTGCAACGTCACAAACAGAAGGCTGGGGTTATTGGCGGGGAGTGAAGGGAGGTACACTTTTGAGAAGCTGCAGCTGAAAACAGAGGCAGGCAGAAGGCCAAAGACAGCCAGAGAAGCACTGATAATGTGATCAGAGAGACAGCGAAGAGGTTTTTGGGTGAAATGCTAGCTGGACAAAGAGGCTTGAAAAACTGAGCAAAGAAACCGTCTCCTGCTTGATTCCTACTGTGTTCAGGGAAACAAGAATTTGATGTAATCCTGTTTGTTTACAAAAATTATACACAAAGAAGTCTCTGCCTCCATCAATTTCTCTTATGGAAACAACCTGCGAGACCCAGAATCTTGGATAACCACTTGGGTCAAAAGGGGGTAACAATGCATGCTTTATTAATTTAGAGGCCAACTTGCTGTATGGCCTCATAGGAAAATGATGGGATTGTGAATGTGCCAAGTCTGCCTTATTCATTTTCAGTTTAGTCACTAATGGAAGTGGGGGGGGGGGGGGAGAATCTAGAAATTGCCCTAAATTACTGCCAGGTGAAAGAGTACTTCAAAGAACTCCATAGATTTCAAGTATACTAAAATTAATGTAATCTGAAGTGAGAGGAGGAAAGTATTTTACAAGAGTGTTTGGGATAATCCAGTCCATGCCAAATGCATCAGATTTACTCTGAGGTATTATGGGTCCTAAAGCTAAGTATCTGCATTTGTAAAATGAGTACAGATCACTTATATTCTAGGTACTTGATGTTATATTTAAACAACAATAACTCTCCGGCTGGGGCTATTTAGCACTCCATTTGGTAGAGAGCTGTAACAAGGGAATCCATGTCCCTGCTATTCCAGAAGTTCCTTATTCCATGTAAGAGGTGACAATCTGTACAGTAATTTGTGTTCATATACATTTCACTTTTACACCATCTATGTTTTCAGCTTTCCATACTCTTCATATTTTTGTATTACAATGCAATTTTGATTCTCAAGAGCTGCAAGAGATTTGGCAGCTGGACAAAGTGCCGTTAGGACTACTCATACGCAAAGAGGAGTGGATGGCAGATTATTCTACAATCGCAGTCCCATTAGCTGCTGTTTCTACTGAATATGATCAGTAGTGAAAGTTTAAAGTGACCGTTTAAATGGTCATTTGGTTTGAATTACCCTGTTGTGTGAACTTCTCCATTCTTCTCCTTGCAACTTCTGAGTCAAGAAGCTCTCTCTGTTTGCACCCTGTTCAGGGTAGAAGCTTCTTTTAAAAGAGGAAGTTCTACTTAAGGAACATATTGTGCAGCCAACAGAAGATGTTCAATGCATGGGGCCTTTGTTAACATTGAATAATTTCATAATTTGAATGAAAAAATTAAACACATGCATTTCAATACTTCAAGTGTCACATTGCATCAGCACAATTTTCAGCTTTGTGTTTTCCAGTGTGTAAATAGATATACAAAGCTTTGCATAAACTGGAAGCCTGCACTATAATTGTTTAAAGAGGCTTATTTTTAAATTTTGTTTGAGGCAAGATCTTCCAAAGTGACGAAGATCATGTGAATATCTAAAGCTTGTAAAGAGACATTAAGTACTTTTTCCCCCATCCACACTCTGACATAACAAATGAACAATTCACTCAAAAAGTCCCCACGAGTCAGTAAGTTGTAAGCAGGGCTCAAATTGGAAGAGTAGTGGTATTCTTCTACCTGAAATGCCAAAATGAGTTGTCACTCATGGTAGATTGTGCAGGTGTTCAAAAATAATGCTATGCTAAGCTCCTTTGGTTGCCTCCCTCAACGGAGTCTGAATATACCTTTATGAACTGAGCCAGATTAAGCTATAGGCACAACAGACATGTATAGCTTTCCAACTTCAAGAGCCATGATCAAGTCAGGATCTAAGCTTGCATTTGAGAACTTTAAGCCCTTTGGGGCTAAAACAATCTTGAACTAGAAGTTGAAGACATAATCCAGGTGTAACCAATGCAGTAGCATCTAAATCCAGCCTCCAACAGAGAGAGAAGCAGCAGCCATTGGAGCCAGAGAATAAGCTATCTAGCTCCACATCCATCACTAGAGCAAAAAGGACCTCCACTACTACTGGGGGAAATGGAGGGATAGAGAGCTACTACATTATGTTAAAAGCAACAAAGAGTCCTGTGGCACCTTATAGACTAACAGACGTATTGGAGCATAAGCTTTTGTGGGTGAATACCCTCTTCAGTTTAGGTAGGATTTAAATCTGTTTAAGTGCATCTATATTAGGATTTTGCACTCATGACTGGAACTGATGCAAATTTTTTAAACAGACAAATCCTTGTGTTCTGTTGGACCAAAGCATGGGGAACAAATCCCCAAGCTGAAGGTCCAGCACTAAGAGCTCTTCCCACAAACATACAAATCATGGAACTTTTAGCTCAAGGGTCCCAGCTGAAACCTAGAGTGAAAAGCATGAAGAAAGGCAGCCTCCAAGATACAAGACTAAAATCATGAAGGGCTGGTTTACATTAAACCCATCACCTTGAAGAGAGAGTCTTCCACTGGTCTTCTCCATTTATTCTGTGATATCCACCCCCTGCTCTCTAGCACTGGGGCAACATTCCTCTTGCTGGGTGCCTGGTGTCCCCACTCTTTTCTTATCCTATCTCAAGATCTACTGTTGCTTTGCTTGCCACTGTATTTCAGATGCCCATCAGAAATTGATTGGTCTATTATCTGCTTAAACCGCATATATCCATGCCCTACCTTACTTCTACTATTGTCTAACTTCATACTCTTACTTAGATTTAATCACTTTTCTCTGAAGTGCCATGCACATATGGTACTCTAATAAAAAAAAAAAAAAAAATTACTACAGCCATCTTCTGGGCTCTTACAGGGTAACAATGGAGCTACTCCAACTGACTATATGGTATTAATCAGTGCATACATTGCCAATTATATCTACAAAACACTACCAGTGTGCATTAGCCACAAACGATACCAGTACAGAGTCAGTGCCAAACCAAGGCTTACAAGGAGTCAAGGAAACCTGAAAACTCTACATACTGCCACAGTTTCCTGGCCACAACCTTCTCAATCTTTCCTAAAAAGAAAGAGGAGACAAATTTGGCAACATCCTCCCCTCCCCCCCCCGGCCTCCAAGAGCTACCCTTTAAGCTATCTTCAAGAGAGGCTAGCATTGCTCTTCTGAAAGGGAACACTGACAGTGTCTCCCCACTCTAGTTTTACTTGCCATAAGTGATCATGGCTGATGTTTCAAACACCTCCAGAACTTGAGAGGAAAAAACTCCCCCCCCCCAAAAAAAAATCCAACCAAAGCTGACTTTGCATTTGTTCCTCTCCTAATCACACCAGCCTACAATCCACAAACTTTATCCACAATGTAAATTAAGGACTCAATGGCAAGAAACTCTTTACTCTGTAGCAGAGTTGAGACACCTTGATTTCCTGCCAGGCTGTTTATCACCTAAAACAGTTCCATGGATCAGACTATGGGGAAGGAGGCATAAGATAAGAAGGGGGGGGGGGGGGGAAAAAAAAGAGTCCCTAACCCCCAGTACAATCCCACCATGGGACTGAACTTTGCCATTAAAACACGCTTTTAAATCATCAGCACATATTTTAGAGCTATGTGAAGCCACTAAAAGGAAATGGTGAGAAGATACAAGTGTCAGCAATACAGACATCTGTCCCCTTTACATCAAATGCAGACACTATTGCTCAGTTATCCCAGTGCTTAAAATATCAGCTCCCAGGGAAAGAGCTAGCTGAAGCTGTACTTGAACTGGAAACCAGAACGGATTATGTTTAGTATGCACATCACAGCAGAAAAAGGTCTGTGCTGGTCCCCCAGCAGCACCAGGCAATTCAGGTGCACCCACAATGATTCACTGAAGGCATATGGTGATTTCAACACATTACAAATGAGGATGTCAGGCTTCAGACCAACCAGCCTCCAATGTCTTCCAAGTGTTAGGCTTCAATGTCAGCTCAAGCGGCTTGGCCATCTGCTCTTTAGGCCAGAATCCATGCCAGCCCGCCAGCTTTATAAGTTTGATCAAGCAGGTGGTCTCACAAGTTGGAGATATGTCACGGCTTCCAACTTCACCCGCCTCAATGTAGTGCGGGCTGTAATACTGGCAGGAAACTAGGCTCTCTGGAAATGGGTGATCTGAAGTGTGCACTCTATGCTCCACAAGCAGGAGAATTAATGAAATGAATGAAGCTTAACCTCAGCAAGACTGGTGATGCTGATGTGGAGGATTCCCAGGAAGTCACAATACCAGCCTGAAGTCAAGACAGTCTTCACCCTCAAAATTCCTTTTGGACTTCAGATGGTAAATAAGCACCCTCTTAGGTGCAGCTGGCCAAAAGACTGAGCTTGAGGAATATGGACTTTGCCACACATTTGCAACTCCCAGGCTTGATTGTTGCCATTCAGCATACCTATGAAGATGCCAACCCTAAAA
Organism: Trachemys scripta elegans; assembly: GCF_013100865.1. NCBI lineage: Eukaryota > Metazoa > Chordata > Testudines > Emydidae > Trachemys > Trachemys scripta. The sequence continues at coordinate 140,312,697 of NC_048300.1, read as the reverse complement.
AGCCTTGTGTGTGTTTAGCTTACTGAATTAGTAGTATTTCATAAAGCATGCCATACTGCTGCTCTACCTTCATCTACTGGCTACCTGTCGAGTACCCAGTCAAGTTGGATATTTCAGTCCCATTCTTCAATGCCATAAGTGGCATTACCTCCAGCTACTAGGGACAGAAAATCTCCAAATGACTACAACCTCCTACAAACAGCTACTTTCCTCTAAAAGGAAATTTGTCAGCCTTAAGAATAAGACTTGTGAGCACAAGAGATACAGTTCTTGGCAGCTGACGAGGAATTGTTAACTCATTCCCAAAGAGTACAGAATGACCACAAAACCCACCATCTTCAAAACAAGATGCAAAACTCAAATGGAAAAACTAACAAAAATCCAAGCAGGAAGTGTAACTTTAGTTGTTGTAATGTACTCATACCACAATAATAAACATGCTGTAAAATAGTGATCAAGCTAATTTGTTGTTGAAGATCCAGTAGGACCATGAGTTTGCAGGCTTTCAAAACAAGGAGGTGTAGCCCCTCAATATAGGGACTGATACTGCCTCAGCAAGCAAGACTTGGCAATCTAACAATTGCCAGCATCTTCCATGTCTTCACCTGGTTTAGCTTCAGCCATCAAGCCCTCATCCAAGCCCAGTATTGGCCAGACATTAGGAAAAGTTAAGCAACCACATTGTCTGGGTCTGATGAAAAAAATTTAGAGTGGGATATCATCAGCATACTAATGCCACTATATCACCAGCAATTTCACATTCCCCAGTTGATCTCACCCAATTCAGTGAGACAATCAAACCCCGGAGCAACCCAGCAGACTAAAGAACTGCAGAGTAACATATGGGGCTACTCTTGAAGGTTGATGGTGCCTCCTAAAGTGATGACTAGGTTTCCTTCTATCATGGGAAATAAAACAGAACAAGTCAGATTCCTCCAGCTCTCTCAGTATGGGAGCTTGAACCATCCAGTCTAGATAATGTACACCTACATGCCTTGACACTGAGGTAACCACCAGCCACTGCCAAAACACTTGAGTACAGATACTTTTTGTGCAATAGAAAAGCCCTGAGAAAGAAGTTTTCTGGTCCTGACTGTTGCCTACATAAGAAAGTAGATACTTTTGATAAGTTTCTGCAAATGAAATTTGAAAATAGGCATAAAAAAATATAGAGTTCCAAACCTGAATTAAGTGGTAAGAATAGGAATGACAGCTAACATGTGGGATTTGAATTTTCAGTTCCTCATGCCATTTTAGTTTCCAAAACTCCAGTGGGACTGATGCTCCCTCTACATTTATGAGACAGTGTCATAAACCAGAAACTTCTCTTCTGTTACCCCCACCCTTAACCAGGAATCTACCTCAGCTCTCCTCGGTGCCTTATGCAAGGAATCCCTGAAAAGAAACAGGGGGAAAAGAGGGAATTAAGAGATCGCATGAATGGAACTGCTTTGCATATACAAAGTGAATAAAAGGCTAATTCAACCTCCTATTACAAAAAATTAAGGTACGAGATGTTCCCCAAAAGGAGAGAAGTCAAACAAGTGTATGCTGTTGCAAGACTCTCTGGCAATACCACAGATCTGAGGCTGGGCAGTGGATGTTTCAGTGGCCCAAAAAGTGCTTCTCTCCCCCTCCACCTTCTGTCAAAGAGGTGGAGGTACCTTGAAAGGAGGAGGAGGTAAAACCATCAAGTGAAGGGTTTAACATGAAAATGAATGCTATATTGTTATTTTCTCTGCATCCAGGAGGACTGAGTCTCAGATCTTCCAATGGATATGGAGTCCTTTATTTAAGATAGGTTTCAGAGTAACAGCCGTGTTAGTCTGTATCCGCAAAAAGAAGAACAGGAGTACTTGTTAGTACAAATTTGTTAGTCTCTAAGGTGCCACAAGTACTCCTGTTCTTTATTTAAGAATATCATGTATTTACACTGAAGATATCTTCCCTTTCAAAGCAAGTTTTTCCACCCATTTCTGAGCCTCATCCAAGAAGCCAGAAAACATCAGGAATAGAGATATGCCCAAAGCCACCCACTCAGCAGAGAAATCAGAAGCATTGGGAGGACACAAAAGCAGCATGCTTGGTTATTGTATGTCCCTCAGACAGTTGCCTTCACCTTCCAATGCACCCAAAATCAGAAGGAAATGCTTCGTAGATGGGAGATATAACTAGCTAATGCTGACCTATTCCACTAAGCAGGTTCCTTGCACTCATCAAAACTCCCTCATAGCCTTTAAGTATAGGCCAAAGTGAGGTATGCTTCCTGGAGGTTGGTGAGCAAGTTTTGCACCAAGAAATCAGAACAATCTCTTTTTAAATAGAAAAAGACAGCTAACAACTGCTGCTACCTGGAATCTAAAAGAACTATGATGGCAATCTAGTCTGGCATGAGGTCGATTTAGTCCATTAATATAAGGAGTAGTCCCAATGTCCATCAATTCCATTAGTTACTTCCTCCTTCCAGCCAGCATCACTCCTGTTTTTCCCTCAACAGGAAAACCAAACTAGTTCTGGGCCAAGCACTAGGAAAAAAGACAACTATATCACCTGGACCTCCTGGAAAAGGAAAACAAGCCCAGTTTCATCAGCATGCTGAGGTTACTATGACCTTAATGCCTCACTCTCCCTAGTGCCCCAATATACAGGATGAGCAGGAGAAGCAATGGAACCCCGTTTGACCCCATGAGGAGTCTCGTGAAAACGCAGCTCCCAAGATATCTTTCAAAGAAAGGAATGCAGAGTCACCGAGCAGCCACACATGTAGAATCTAGGAGGTATCCACAACACCTTGCAATCCACTGTATCTATACTGCAGAGAGATATTTGAACAGTCTCCAAATTTCAATACTTGGATGCTGCTGGCAGGGCATTCTCAGTGGAATAACCTCAACTTATTTGCTTCCCTATTGTTCCCAAAGAGCCCATGATTGCTAGCCTCAGAACAGTATAAAGCCTTTGTTTGACGGAGTTTTGTTTACTTTCTGTGGAACTAGTTAATTGACTTGTTAATGGACCATATTCAAACCAAATATTTAGAACGTTATTAATTATTTACACATGTCAATATATTAAGGATATACTTAAACAGGAAAGGCAAAAGCAATGTTATTTTACACTTGACCTTTGTCCACCTGTGTCCTTGAGGTAAGCAAACAAGCTAGCACCCTTCCCTTTAAGCTGCATGCACAGGTGGCCATGCAGCAATCTGTTATCTACCATCTCTCTCATATGGCTAGGAGTGTGTTGGCACCCTGCCCCACGACCTGCCAGAACCCACAGCAGCTTTTCTCTGCACCAAGGACAAAAGGGAAGAGGGGGTAAGAAGCAGGGTGAGGGAGGCAGGTGCTCTGGAGGGAGCACAGCCAGCCTCCAGGTCCCAATCTACCTCCTGCTGGAACCCGCAGCAGTTCCTCTTTGTGTTGTGGGAAGCCTCAAGTCAACAGGAAGGAGAGGCAGGCCCAAGGACTCATTTAGGTAAAATGGGGAAGCCGTACACAGTTCAGGATGCACAGAGTTGCTGTGGAGAGGCTGGTCCCTACTGCTGGCAGCAGCATCCAAGGACTTGAAGTGCTGAAGTGAGCCTCCCCACAATAGCTGCTGTAGCTCTCTGCTGTACCAGGAGAGCCTGTGCCATCACTAGGTCAGGAGTGCCCAGTCCATGTGCTCCTGCCTACTCTGGGCTGGCAACTCCCTCTCCAGGGACTCCTGGGGGGAAGCAGGGCTGGCTGTGGGGCAGAGAGGGGAAGACCCTGAGATCCCTTCCCCCCAAGGAAACCTCAAACCAGCAGGAAGGAGGACAAGTGCTCAGCAGAGTTTGTAGCCGCCTCAGAACAAAACAAAAAAAGATTGAGATGGGTGCAGTAAGTCACTAGATCATTAAGTTGGTCTGTCATTACCTTCACTCATCTTTTAAATAAGGATTCTTGAGACTCAGCAGTTAAGTTCCATATCAAGTTATGGCTTTCTGACTAACGCATAACCAAAGCTTTGTTTTAAATAGTTTGGCATCCTGCCATCCTCCTGGAAAGAGGAGTTAGTCTCCACTATCAAAATACTCAAAGTTTTGCCCCAGCTTCCACCACCTATGAGGAACATAGTCTTCTCTCACGCAGTAGCTTGCAGGTCCCCTAGCAAATCCAAGACTTGTATATACAAGACTGACTAAAACTCCAGCAGGGAAGACAGAAGGCTTCTCATCTCATTTTGATACTGCTCACGCAGGAACAGCCAAAAGAAAAAACCCAACCCTGTATATAAGACTACTATGGAGCACTACTCTCTACACAACATTCTGATGGGTTACCAATGGAACCATGTTACCAGGCTACTCACATGCAATAGTGCTATTGGTCTGTATACAGACAAAAGGACATGCGGTAGGGAGAGACTGGGAGAATTAGAACTCATCGCAGCTATGACAAAGAAGAAAAACATAACACTATGTGGCAGTTGACCTCCATCTCTGATACCCTTCTTCCTTCCCAGTTCAGATCATTTGTATGCCAAGATGACCTGAATATACTACTTCCACATCTTATGTAGAAGAGTATGAAAAACCCATTCACCAACAAAGGTTGTAAAAAAAGTTTCCTTGGTAATAGGTACAGGAGTTAAAGCCACTGATATCAATCTCATTTTATAGAAATTCTAGTCCTTGTGGCTGTGAAAATAGTCTTCCAAACATGAACCAGAAGGCAAGTCAATGAAGTGTTGTCTTCCTTAGTCTGCAGGAAGATAGCCCTAACAGGTCTCCTACTACTCCTACCAGAGGAAGCAGTGAGTACTAGCAGAGACACTTGAAGAGGCTGTGAAAGGATATTTTTGGTTTTGGTGAAGGGGCAGAATTTAGAAGACTAGACTTGTGAATTTAAAACCATGATGGGAAAAACAACTCCTTGCCTTATAAGGCAGCAACTCATGGAGAAGAACTTCAGTTTTTCCAGCAGCCATAGAAGCAATCTTACAGAAGGAGACTGTCTTCTTGTTTCAGATATATATTAGACTTCTAAAGCTAGAGCCCATAAGCAGATAGGCAGTCACAGTACCTTCCCCTGCATCAAAGTCTATGGGCTCATCTACACTTGCAAGACAATGTAGATTAAAAGAATAGCTATTCCTGAATAACCTCATGTTTAGACAAGCCAGTACTTATCAGCATGGTAATCTATTTCATATCACGTTTTGGCTAGTAGGTGCATGAATATTTCAGGGTTGGGGCCACCCCACTACTAAACAATAGTAGGCCATCTATAGAGCAGTGGTAAGTGAACAAAAATGCTATGCAAGTGCGAACTATGGTTGACTCCAAAACTCTTCCCTTACTTGTAACCAAGACACGGATTAAACTGAACTACTTATTGTCTTTTACAACCTTTATTTATAAGCCATACTTAAAATATAGACATGTGGAAAATTTTGTACCTCATCGACCCCTTAAGTTGGGGGGAGGGGCGCGAGAGGTAACTCCACCTCTTTACGCCTATGTCTGTTTTTACTCCTCCCCTGGTAGTCAGCTCAGTGTGGTCCAATGGCCAGGATCCATATACTGCCTCTCCCCAAATGGGGTAATGCAGCCTAATAGCCAGAGTCCACTGAATGTGCCCATAGGGCAGTGTGGCCCAATGTCCAGAGTCCACCTAATTCCCCCTCCCTTAGTGAGATGTGTGACCTAGCGGCCAGAGTCTACACTACCCCCTTTGGAGGCAAAACAGGGGATCAGGTAACTGGGGGCCGTCGCAAGGGACGGCGGCCCCTCGTAGGGGGGCCTGGGCCCACCCAACTCCACCAGGCCCTGACCCAGGGCGCTGCCAGTGGTGGAGCAGTCTGCCACTGGGTCAGCCGGAAATCCTCCTGAAACATGCTGACCTCAGCATGGTGGGAGGTACCACTCCCCTACCTTCCCTGGGTCACTTCCTACCAGTCCTCCAGCAGCAGTAGTCCATATGGCATCGGTGTCTCCAGGTTCCTCAGCACCAGACACTCCCTGGGGTTCCAATAGCTGCAGGCCTCTGGTCCAGGTTTCTGGCTCTTCAGCCCTTATAAAGGCTGGAGCCTCTACCGAGCATCCTTCCTCCTCAGCAGCCAGCCCTGACTGAGTATCTCTGCAGGCTTTTATACCTGACTTCAGGTTGCAGCATGCCCAGCAGAGCCTCAGGGGCATGGCTTTCTCTGCTAGGAGGAAAGGGTTAACCCCCTTGGTACCAGTGCAGGGCCAATCTGCCCCATCACAAGACATTTAAAAATATTAGTGTAAGTATTAAATCTAAGAAACAGATTATATATTACACACAGGCAAATTTTATTGTAGTCTTACACAGTTACAGAAGAGCCACTTCCATACAAGACAGCAAATTTAGTCGTTAGCCTTGACATTCCACTAACTTTCCAGACTTAACTCAGTCCTCACAACTTTAGCTAGTGGTTCTTAACTTGTGGCCGAATCAGCACAGAGCTGTGGCCCACATTACATCCTCACGGCCACAAAGGTAGTATTGGACATAACACATTGTGGGCCACATATGCGGTCTACAATGGTAAATAGGTTGAGAACCACTGAGCTAGGCAGATTTCGCCAAGGTGCTTTCAAACTAACCAGTTTATTTCCAGAAACTGAAAAGGGTGACTTGTATCACATACATTTAGAACTTGCTCTCCAAGAGAGGCAAGATTTCATTTGCTCTAGGTACAGAGCACTTCCACTCAACTGCTTATGTCAATTGAGCTAAGGGAGAGCAACAAGTCAAAAAGAGCAACTCCATCCTTTGGTCATTCTTTCAGCAGATTGTTGAACTCTGCTTTTCACCTCTACAGGACTCCAGGCTTCACTGCTCTTTTCCCTTTATACCTTTCCCCATGAGGATTTCATCTACTCACATGGCTTTAAAGTACCATCTTTACACAAATGACTTTCAGCTCCTTGCTGGTCTCCTCCATCTAACCCATTCTCAGTGAGATTTTTCATATCTCCAACAAACTTAAAGTCAACATGGCTAAAACTGAAATCCCCATCTTCCCTCCAAAGTCACTATCCCAGTTGACATTGTTACCGTTCTCCCTGACATTCAAGGCTGTAACTGGTATCATTTGATTCTCCCCTCTAGTTTGCCACATACTTTCAGACACCGATCAAGTCTTGACATTTTAAGATCTGATCTTCTAGACCATACAGCCAGGATTTTCAGCCAGACTCCCATCTTGACTACTGCAGCCTCCTCCTCTCCAGTTCCCCCCCACATATCCACTTCACCGCTTGAGTCTACTCAAAATGCAGCTGATCATCATGCTGGCATCACATCTTTATTGCATCACAATAAAGTTTCTTGTTCTTATGTTTAAGGCTTTCCCTATATACCTGCTCATAAAATTTAGCGCATTGCTCCCTGTCACTTCTTCAGCTGCAATACCAGGCTCAATAACTTATTTGTCCTTCTTCCACAGAGACCTCCCACTTGCCTCTAGGTCACCCCTCAAGCATGGAATGTTCTTCATGAACAAGTTCATTAAGCCATTGGTAATCTACTCCTTGAAATCTCTCCTCCAGACCCTTCCTACCCTGAGGTCTATTTGAATTTGCCATTTTGCTAAGAATTAGATTACTCTGAACCATCGAGTTGCGCATCACCATATAACCATGTGCCTCTATCACTACTACCTTTGTCATCCTCCAGTAGAAAATGTATCTGGTCTTAAAATTAGCATGAACTCTGAAGCATGGATCATGTTTGTACAGCATTTGGCATAATGGAGCCACAATCCTATTTGGGGTTTCTGGGCATTACCAAATACAATTGTGTGCATCAGCCTATTTTGCCATTCTAGAAGTCCCTTTCTCCTTCCCAACAAAAACAGAAGCCCACAAGAGGTATTCTGAGGAATTTATGCAACAATGCCCAAAAGTTGTTTCTACAATTGTCCAATGTTTGTTGAGACCTATATAATTATATTACATAGTGGAACTCATCTGTGGCCCCCTTAAATTCCAAGTGTCTAAGCGTCATATAATGGGGGGGGATTCTATCTTGGGAAACAGTGACTCTGAAAAAGATTGGGGTGTTGTGATAATCAGATGAACATGAGCTCCCAATGTAATGCTGTGGCCCCCAAGGGCTAATGTGATCCTGCCATGCATAAACAGGGGAATCTTGAGTAGAAGCAGAGAAATTACTTTACGTCTATTTGGCACTGGTTCAACCACTGTTGGAATACTGAGTCCAGTTCTGGTGTCCATAATTCAAGAAAAATGTTGATAAAAATGGAGATGGTATAGACAAGAGCCAGGAGAATGATTAAAGGATTAAAACCATGTACATGACAGACTCAAGGAGTTAAATCTATTTAGCTTAAAGAGAAGATTTAGGGGTGACTTGATTACAGTCTAAGTATGTAAGAACAAATATTTGACAATGGGCTCTTCAGTTTAGAAACTCTGATGTTAGTGTGCTGTAGAACTGTAAGCCGTGACTTGCATCAGGGAAGCATATCTACCCTAAAGATTTGCACTTCTCTAACTACAAGAGTCTAAAAATCCATACACAACATAAACACGGCCTTAGCACCGCAGCTTTGCATTACCACGGAGAAATAAAAAAAAAAATCCCCCCCCGCCCACACTTGCTTCCGCCACCACTTTAAAATGATTACATAACATAGCACCCTGGCGAGGTACTAGGTAGACCGACAGTACTGGATGTGAGAACCCTGAAAACACCACCACAAAATAAATTACCTACAGAACAACTGCACTGAAAATTGTTACTACTGACAGTAGGCTGGGCTATGTTCAAACCAGTGACCTAGAAATAAAATATTCCATATCACATTACCATTCCCTCCATGACCCTGCCCCCAGCCCACTTTCCACCCTTCTTTTTACTTCAACATGTAGAAGTCTTTCCTAGTTTATAGAATTCTCCTCTACTTGGTCTACTCACCTCATGTCTCTCCTCCAACCCTTTAATCTCTCTACAAACAGGAAGTATTGCTCCACCTACCACCATTTGAAATACCTTTTCCACATGAATATTCAATTGGTTACTTGATTCTTTGAATGTCGTCTATTCCATGCACCTTCTAACACACTAACATTAAAACAAAAACACCCACCACACCGCCGTTTCCCTTCATGCTTAATCTGAAATTTTGACTTTGTTATTCCTCACTCTAAATATACAAACATTATCTTTAGGTACAATTATATCATTAAGGCACCTTAATATTGATTTATCTGCTCCTTGTACTATTTAGTCATATCTGCTTTAGGAATAATAAATTATATCTATATCTATTTTCTACTTTTTACTCCTGTTAGCTCTTCAGAGCCAACAATATGAAAGAGTGATCCAACTCTATTCTTGTTCACAACTGAACAGAGTTGTTTAAAACCCATGTTAAGTTCAGTTTTGGCACAGAGCAAAATTTAAATTGAAGTTAAATACAAACCCCATAGATATGGGGTGTCAATTCTGTTGAGGGGGAAAATGGAATCAATTATGGTCAGTGTATTAGGGTATGAATTCAGAACTACATACTACTAAGGATCAGACCAAAACTCACTGACATGTCATACTCCCATTGCTAAAAGATTAGAGGTAGAATAATGCCTTTATGCAGCAACTAGAAGTTTACTTATTACTTAAGTTCTTTGTCACTTTCTCATTCACCGAGAACATGTTCACCTTTAGGACCAATGCTTTTTCTGTTCTTCCACTTCCTCTTCTATTTCTCTATTCTTTTTCTGAATCTCTTCCCATTGTATTTCCCCTCCAGGCAGGAATGCCCAATCTCCCCCTCCCCCCACCATTCCAGCTGTGGGATTCAGTCTTTTCCCCATCCCATCTGCTAAAGAAATCAGCAGTTAAATAGTTAATACTGATATTTAAACATCAGTAGGATTTACAGTTAGTAATCTACCAATATTAATAGGGTCCAGGGGGAAAGCAAAGAGTTCAGGCTTAAAACAAAGCTTCTGGGAGTTGTGTAGACTCAAGATAGCACTGCATCAGTTTACACCTGCTTCATGTATGTGATGTTAACCTTCTAATCATGAAGGCAAGAAACTTAAGACAAATTAACTCTCGGATTCTGTTGAATCAGAGTAGGTTATGTGAACCACATACAGTCAAATGGCCTAGATATGGCTCACAGCTGGCTCTCAGTTGTGCGAAAGTGTGATGCTTTATGTCACTAACCAAGATAGTTTACTTGTATTTACATACCTAGCTGCAACATGTACTAATGCTTGTCTAAACCCACTATGCGACAATCATTGTCAGTTATGATTTTTTTTAAACAAATAAGTACTCGGATAAAAGGCAACACAACTTAAGCAGCACTGTAACACGTAGAATAAATTAGGAGTCTTCTATCCTTATGTGCTCAAGTAGACCTGGAAAAGGACTATCTGCTGCATGAATCGATTCCAAGTATAAGGTTTTCACAGTGACTAAAGGTACAAAAAAATATCTGAAATAAGCACTAGAAGGTGAAATACAATCAGAAGTTATTCTTCCTTCCTAATATAATTCTATTGCAAAGTGTTTAAACAAAACTGGACTAATGTTAGCATTAATATACGGAGACCATTATGAGCCAATATTTCCAGATACCGATTAGCAAGATGTTTTACTGTTTAGTTGCAGTTCCCAAAACTAAAAAAAGCGCTCATTTTTAGGATGCATTTAAACTAACACACACGCATCAAGACATTGGGATACAAACACACTTTTCTGTCCAAATCATAGAATATCAGGGTTGGAAGGGACCTCAAGAGGTCATCTAGTCCAACCCCCTGCTCAAAGCAGGACCAATTCCCAACTAAATCATCCCAGCCAGGGCTTTGTTAAGCTGGGTCTTAAAAACCTCCAAGGAAGGAGACTCCACCACCTCCCTAGGTAATGCATTCCAGTGCTTCCCCACCCTCCTAGTGAAATAGTGTTTCCTAATATCCAACCTGGATCTCCCCCACTGCAACTTGAGACCATTGCTCCTTGTTCTGTCATCTGCCACCACTGAGAACAGCCAAGCTTCATCCTCTTTGGAACCCACCCTTCAGGTAGTTGAAGGCTGCTATCAAATCCCCCCTCATTCTTCTCTTCTGGAGACTAAACAATCCCAGTTCCCTCAGCTCTCCTCATAAGTCATGTGCTCCAGACCCCTAATCATTTTTGTTGCCCTCCGCTGGACTCTTTCCAATTTTTCCACAAATCTATCTACAGTTTCTAAGCAAAACCTGGCTCAACACCACATGATTAAATTCTGCCCACCTCTCTCTCAAAGTCAGAAGTGAAACCACACTGGATCAGAGAGAACTGACATGAGATTGCCAAAACAAGCAGAATATTACAGAGATGTTATTGTTTTTCAGTGACCTCATTCACTAGTCTTGGTTTCATACTAAATAATTTCTATATGTCCAGGACAGACTGTAAGTCTCTAATATGTGCAATAGCAAAGCCACCAGTCTTTCCCCCCAAAACACTGTGGGAGCCACCATCAGATATGCAGATGAGGCAGTTGCTTTCCTCAGGCAATTGGGTCCCTCAACACAAGAGCCTTAGACTCCCTTATTCAGAAGCATCTTGACTTAACATGATCACCTTTGAGTCCACCTTTGTGTTATGACCACATACATCAATACTCTAGCCCCATATTCAGTATCCATGTCAAAAGCTAACCTAAACATGACTAAAGTGACAGGTAGTGTGGGGTACCGGACCCACCTTTCACAGGCTCTAGTCTTTAATATACACACTAAATTGTGTTTCTGGAACAGACAGAGGTCAAAAGGAGAGAAAATGGCTGAGGGAACAATATTACGGGAGCACAGAAGATATGCAATAATACAACCCATCCCCCTTCAGGATTTCTCATAAGCCTTATGACTTAAAGGGTTGATAATAGCAAGTACTGTTGTCAGAGAGTTTAAGGGCCACGTAGGCTGCCTTCTTAGCCCCAAGCATGTAATGCTTATATAAAGAGATGCTTACAGTCCAGGTGTTTTTTCTTGGGCCCCATCACTTCATGTGTGGTTGCTTTGCAGACGGCTCTGGCTACAGCTGATCCTGTAACGCTGTACTGAGCAGCTGCGATGCGATCTGTCAGCGTCTGACCCGACATCTTCGACTAATGTTAGTGCTGCTGCCTCTTCTGCAAGCGGGGAAACACAGGGGAGGAAGGGGATGTTCCGGGTTTAATGACTGAGCGAGGGAGACCCCGTCCTTCCAGCAGCCAGGCCCTTTCCAGGGGGGACAATCCTTCCTCCCCCACCCCGTTGTGTAAGCGTTACAAGAGCCGTCACGAGAAGCTGCCCAGGGCAAGACGGGGTATTTTAGACACTGCAGAAGAAAAGCCAGCACACACACAGCGCATCCGTCCCCTCCCCACCCCGCCTCTAACCTGCGCCCCTAGCTCCACACCATCGCGGCGAACAGCTGCTGCCGAGCGGAACCCACCTTACTCTCCGCCGCCAGCCCCACTGAACTGGGGAATCTGCCCCCCCCCCTCCGGCTCCTGCCAGCCCCAGGAGGCGCCAGGGAATGAATTAAATACCCAGGCGGAGCCGCTGCTACTGCAGCAAACGGGAGCGTCCATCGCCTCCTTCCCCGCGTCTCTCTGGTGGGAGATTATCACATCATTGCGCCATGTTATGCCCTCCCTGCGCCTCTCCCCAGCCCGCTCCTCCTTTACCGCTCCGGGAAACAAGGGTAGGCCGCCCATCTAAAATAGACACCAGCCCCGCTCCCCGCGTCCACCCGGCCCAGCCAAGACACTCATCCCCCTTCTCTCCAATGCGTCCCACCGGGCCCCTGCAGCGGCCCGAGCCCACCCGCCACCCCCAGGCCCCCTGCAGCTCAGGGCACCCCCCGCGCCCAACAGGGATGGTGCGGGTGCGGGTGCGGCTGTAGCGCGCTGACCCGGCCGCGGGCAGTAGCGCTGGGGCGGCAGCAGCAGACCTGTCACCGCGTCCTTCTCTCCTCCTCCTCCCCGCAGCGCTGCCGCTCCCGGGGAGGGCACCCGCTCCTCCCGCCGCGGCGCCGAGCCCCCTCCTCCGCCGCCGCTGCCCGCGGGGCGCAGGGATGGGGTGGGTCAGGACAAGGCTCCCGGCCCCAAGTGCTGGGCGGCCCCGCCCGCCTGCCCGCAGCGCACGGCCGGGAGAACGCCGGAGCTGCGGAGCCCGGGGCCGTCGCTATTTCTAGCCTAATCCCGCGGCGCTACTACTGCTGCTGCCGCCGCAGGGATGGATGGATGGATGGATGTACCAGCCCGACGCGCCGCCCTCGCTGTCTCCGCCGCGCTCACCCTCCTGCTCCTCCCGGCCCCTCCTCAGGTTTGTGGCTCGGCGGAGTCAGGTGACCCGGCGCGGACAAACCGGGACGTGCGGTCCGCTAGGTGCCGTAGGGAGAGCTCCCCGCGCCGCGCTCTTAAAGGGGACACCCAGCAGCTTGCACCGCCAGCGCCCGGCCGGCCCCCGCCCCCTAGGTGAGCTACCAGGCAGGCACAGCCCCTCCGCCCGCTCTCAGGGCAGCTCAGCTTCAATTCCCCTCGGCTGTGTGGTTTTCTCTCCGTTTTTTCCCCCTTGTTTCTTGCACCATCGTCTCTCATTTCCCTCGGCTCTGCCCTTGCCTGGTTTGCCTCTTTCATCGTCTCTCTGGCTCTCTCGCCCTTTAAATGGGGGTGGGGTATTTTGCAATTTGGAACCTTTCATTGTCAGTTTGCAAAACAATTAGTATTGAAAATAATTTTTTAATATTGAAATACATTAGAATTCCAGGTCCTTTTGAGGATGGTCAGGTCATATTTGTTTCTCTGACTCCCTCCTCCCACACAAGAGTTTTTAAACTGCCGATATTTAGACTGTCAATTTAAGCCCCTTACAGCTGATCTACAGTTACCATAAGAACTGTACTGCCATACTGGATCAGACTAATGTCTATCTAGCCAGTATCCTGTTTTCCGATAGTAGCAGTGCCAGATACTTCAGAGGGAGTGAACAGAACAGGGCAATTTTGAATGATGCACCCCTTGTTTTCCAGTCCCAGCTTCTGGAAGTCAGAGGGGGGTTGCATGGTGTTGCATCCCTGACCATATTAAGTTCATCAATGGCTATTAGCTATCTTCCATGAACGTATCTAATTTTTTTAACCCAGTTATACTCTTGGCCTTCACAACATCCCCTGGCAATGAGTTCCACGGGTTGACTGTGTGTTGTGTGATGAAGTACTTCCTTATGTTTGTTTTAAACCTGCTGCCTATTTTTCATCAGGTAACCCCTGGTTAGTGTGTTATGTGAATATGTACATAACACTTCCCTATTCACTTTCTCCATACTATTCATGATTTTATAGACTTCTATCATCTCCACCCTTCTTCATCTCATTTAAAAAATGAACAGTTCCAATCTTTTTAATCTCTCCTTTTATGGAAGCTGTTCCATCCCCCAATCATTTTCATAGCCCTTTGTACTTTTTCTGATTCTAATATATCTTTTTTGAGATGAGGCAAACAGAACTGCATGCACTATTCAAGGTGTGGTATACCTTGGATTTATACAGTGATGTTATGATATTTTCTGGTTTTTTTATCTATCCTTTAATGGTTCCTAACATTGTTAGTTTTTTTTTTTTATTGCTGATGCACATTGAGCAGATGTTTTCAGAGAACTATCCACAATGACTCCAAGATCTCTTTCTTGAGTGATAACAGCTAATTTAGACCCCATCATTTTGTATGTATAGTCGGGATTATTTTTTCTACTGTGTACTTACTTTGTACTTATCAACATTGCAGTTACACTACAGAGGATCCTCTTTTAGAGGTGTAATTAAAAGGTCTTTCCAGAGCAGCTTCCTGTTATCTTTTTATCTTATATTTGGCACTAATGGATGCCACGTTATCCACAGATTTTGAAGATTAAGATTTGTGATAAAGCACAGGAACTGAGCAAATTATTCCAAATTTCTCCCTCACAACTTTAGTAGTGTGGTGCTTTAAAAAAATAAAAGCCTTTTTAAAGAGATTTTAATTCAGTCAATGTATGTGACTATGAGATTCCACTATTAACATTTTTGACTCATTGATTATAGAACTGAGTAAGAAATATGGACTCCAGATTAATATACTAAATTTAATGCAAGTTTGAAAAAGTATCATATTGGCTAGAGTAGAATTAGAATTTTTTCTAAGACGACTATTCCAAACAAGTAAGAGAAGATGACAGATAGCATTAAAGGTGAGAGCAGTTAGCTAATTGAACAAGATAATGAAATCCCAGCAAAAGGCTAATTGAAAACAAAATGAAAAACATCTTATAGTTCCAAAGAAATTAAAACAGCAATTGATTAGACATCATATGCGATATTGACAAACACTGTACAATACTACAAGTAGATAGAGGGTAGAGAAGACCTTTGCCACAAGGGGGCCAAAGGGACTTTTAACATAGTGGAAACAAACAAGCATTATCAGAGATTAAAACAGAAATGCAAAGTGGGTTTTTCAGAATTAAGATGGTGATATTTGGCTCTGAATTTGATTTCATCATGGTGAGACTTTCATCCTCTAGTGGATTAAATGAACCTATACAGATATTATAAGGGTTATATTGGTGTAAATTTGTTGTTTGGAAATTCGACATGCTTAAACTCATTTGTGTGGCATCAGAACATTTTTAAGCAACCAGTTTCTCCAGGGTGTGACTACTGCACAGACTTAAAGCAGAAAATGGTCACTGGCTAAGACTGAAGCTGAACCTAATGGTTTAAGCAAATGCAATATAGGTAAAAACATTGAAGGGTTTCTATTATTTTTAACTGATTTTAAGTGGATGAGATTAGTGACTGTTTCATAAAATATATATCCATACATATTACAATGAAATTCAATAAAGACAAGTTCAAAACACTACACTTAGGAAGGAAACAATCCAAAGCTTAACTACAAAATGGAGAGTAACTGGCTAGGCAGTAGTACTACTCAAAAGAATCTGGTGGTTTTGAATTCTAATCGTGTCCTCCAGAGTGCTACCAGCTAGGCCTCATCTTCAAATTTTATAGCATACACTCTACTCCATTATCCAAGTCATTAACAAAAATATTGAATAGTACCGGACCCAGGACCCTAATAAGTACATCTTCCCATCTCTCAAATACAAGACAATAATCCTTTAGTTTTACCCAGATTATGAACTAACGGTTTCATTGATGTTGTACCATATCTACAGTGCACTACTGTTTCAGATGTCAGTTGAAGGTTTAAAATAATTTGTTGTGGATTTTAAAACTGCATATAAATCAAATTGCCAGTATGTGTCATTACTAAGAAAATCAAAATGCAGGAAATCCTGAAAGCTAGATAGCAACACATATGTTATCATAAATAATATAAATTACTGTTCTAAATTTCATGTAACAATTAAATAAAATTCTGCCTTCAAGTGGAAAATTTCATTGCATCATTGAAACACCCTGAAGTGTGGATCTTCAGAGATCAGGAATATATAAATTCCTCTAGGGAGAGGGGAAGTAAAGGCAGCTGTAAAAATTAAAAAATAATATACAACAAATGGACAAAAGGGAAAGTTGATAGTAATGAATAAAAATCAGAAGTTAGGAATTGTAGAAAAATGATAAGGGACGCCAAGGGACACAAGGAGAAATCTATCACCAGCAGAGTGAAGGACAATAAGGAGGAGTTTTTAAAATATATTAGGAACAAAAAGAATATTGACAATAGTATTGGTCCATTACTAGATGCAGGGCCGGCTCTAACTTTTTTGACGCCCCAGGCAAAAAAGAAGAGCCCTGCCCCGCCGTACCCCCCCCCCCAAGCGCCACGCTGCCCAAAGCCCCGCCTCCCTCCGAGCGCCATGCCGCCCGAAGCCCCACCCCCGAGCACT
Source organism: Trachemys scripta elegans (assembly GCF_013100865.1). NCBI lineage: Eukaryota > Metazoa > Chordata > Testudines > Emydidae > Trachemys > Trachemys scripta. The sequence goes on along the minus strand of NC_048300.1, from coordinate 140,295,803 downwards.
GCGCCGCCCAAAGCCCTGCCCCCCCGAGCACCGCGCCGCCGAACCAAAAAAAAAATTAAAAAATAAAAACCCTAGCCCCGGCCCCAAGGTGCTGCCCCAGGCACGTGCTTGGTCGGCTGGTGCCTGGAGCCGGCCCTAACTAGATGGAAAAGGTAGAATTATCGTTAATGCAGAAAGTGCAGATGTGTTCAATAAATATTTCTGTTCTGTATTTGGGGGGGGAAATAGTTGATACAGTCTCATCATATAACGAGGATAACATGTTAAACAGATGTTAAAGAGATGATACTAAAGTTAGATGTTTTTAAATCATCAGTTCCAGATAACATATATTTAAGAGTTTTGAAAGAGCACTTGAGAAGTTCCAGAAGACTGGAACAAAGATAATGTGCCAATTTTAATAGGGGTAAATGGGATGACCCAGGTAATTATAGGCCTGACATCGATCCCAGTCATGGTAATGGAGCGGGACACAATTACTAAAAAACTAAAAGAGGGTAATGTAATTAATGCAAATTAAGATGGGTTTATGGACAATAGTTCCTTTCAAACTAACTTGATATCTTTTTTTGATGTGATTACAAGTTTGGTTGATAAAGGTAATAATGTTGATGTAACACATTTAGACTTCTGTAAAGCATTTGACTTGGTACAGCACACCATTTTGATTAAACAACTAGAATGATATAAAATTAACATGGCATACATTAAATGGATTAAAAGATGACAGGTCTCAAAATGTAACTGTAAATGGTGAATCATCATCAAGTGGGTGTGTTTCCAGTGGGGTCTCACAGGGATTGGGTTTTGGCCCTACTCTATTTAACATTTTTATCAATGATCTGGAAGAAAACATACCATCATCGTTGATAAACTTGGAAGATGACACAAAAATTGGGGAGTGGTAAATAACAAAGAGGACAGGTCACTGATACAGAGCGGTGTAGATCACTTGGTAAACTGGGTGCAAGCAAACAATATGTGTTTTAATATGAGTAAATGTATATATCTAGGAACAAAGAATGTAGGCGATATTTACAGGCTGGGAGACTCTATCCTAGGAAGCAGTGACTCTGAAAAAGATTTGGTGGTCATGGTGGATAATCAGCTGCACATGAGCTCCCAGGGTGATGCTGTGGCCAAAAGGGCTAATGCATTCTCTGGATGCATAAACAGGGGAATCTTGAGTTGGAGTAGAGAGGTTATTTTATCTGTGTGTTTGGTACTGGTGTGACTGCTGCCATAATACTGTGTTCCATTCTGGTGCCTACAATTCAAGAAGGATGTTGATAAATTGGAGAAGGTTCAGGGAAGAGCCACAAAAATGATAACTTGAATAGAAAACAGACTCCAGGGGCTCAGTATATTTAGCTTAACAAAGAGAAGTATAAGGGATGGTTTGATCACAGTCATTAAGTAATTAAATGGGGAACAAATATTTAATAGTGGGCACTTCAATCTAGCAGAGAAAGGTATAAAATGATCCAATGACTGGAAGTTGAAGCGAGATAAATTCAGACAGGAAATAAGGTGTAAATTTTTTTTGAACAGTGAGACTAATTAACCATTGGAACAATTTACCAAGGGTTGAGGTGGATTCTTCATCAATTACCATTTTTAAATCCAGATTGGATGTTTTTCTAAAAGATATGCGATAGGAATTATTTTAGGGAAGTTCTGTGGCCTGTGTTATACAGTAGGTCAGACTAGATGATCACAATGGTCCCTTCTGGCCAAGGTCGGCTCCAGCTTGTTTGCCCCCCAAGCGGCGAAGTGGGGAAAAAAAAAAAAGATAAAGCCGATTGGCAGCAGCTCAATCATGCCACTTCATTCTTCAGCAGCAATTCGGTGGCGGGTCCCTCGCTCCCTCTCTTCCTCTTCAGCGGCAGCTCAAAGAGGAAGAGAGGGACCTGCCGCCAAATTGCCGCCAAAGACCTGGACGTGCCGCCCCTTTGCATTGGCCGCCCCAAGCACCTGCTTCCTTCGCTGGTGCCTGGAGCTGGCCCTGTTTCTGGCCTTAGAATCTATGAAATTGGAATTAGTTTTCTGAATTTAATTTTGTATTAAAATAATATAGTTGGGTGGGATCTGAATGGAATGGTACTGGGAAAAATGATATTGTGCTGCTATTACAACAAACTATAAAAAAACAAATTCTGCTCTTTTGAGGATGTGTTAATTATCAGTTAAGGAAAACAAAAATGTATTATCAGGATTGAATCATTCACTTAAGAAGAGACAAAATTAGCAGTCTGAAATATGCCATACAGCAACCTTTTCATCTATTCTACAAAGAGCTCTCTGTGGGCATTTAGTATCGTCCATGAAAACTCAAAACAAAATCTCAAACACAAAACTTACATATTTTTAGAAGAGCCCATAGATGTTTAAAGTCATAGAAAGCCAGACAGCTGTGAAATGTTAATATATTATGATGAGGCTAAAAAATGCAGGTTATTGCATCCCAAAAAAATCTGTTGCAAATTACATGTTCAAAACTGTTCAAATTACATGTTCAAATCCACCTGAGAACGATGGTAAAATTTTAAGAATTTCAGTGCTTTGGTAATCTCTTTTTAGGTTCTGTTACCACTAATGTAGGCAACACATGGATTTAAAGATACAAATGTTTTCAAAGGTGAAGAATTAACTCAGGTTGAAACATTCATAAAAAAAAATATTTCAGCTCCTGGATTATATAAATTACCATAAAAATTTGACATATGCAGTGGGAATGGGAAGGATCTAGGTATTTTCAAAAGTGAAGAGATTGAAAGACTCAGGTGAGGAGCAAGCTTTGAATCTTCTCACATAAGTAAATCCAAGATAAGAATTAGGTTGCTCTGTGTGTTTGCTTATAATATATTTTTATAATGAGAACATATCAGTGGTGCAAGTAGGGCAGTCAGGTACGCCGTACCAGTAAGCTATTAATAACCAGTATGCTGTACCAGTTAGCTATTTATAACCGGTATGCTTTATCGGAAAGACACAGGACATGGGGCCACTGGGTGACTCCATGCTGGCAGCTCCTCTGGCGGCGTCCTACCGCCCCCAGCCCTTCCACGCAGCTGCCCGGTGGCCCAAGTTATGCTCCTTTCGCCGCTGTGGTTCCTGGGAGAGCCCTGAACCACAGGGCTCTCCCGGGAACCGCAGCAGTGAAAGGAACAGAACATGCAGCTCCTCCAGTGTGGCTGTACTGCCCCAAGCCTTGCCCCCACAGCCCTGTCCTCCAGTGGGGCTGCTGTACAGACTCTGGACAGGACTCAGGAGACGTAGCTGCGGGGAAGGGCTGGGGGCAGTACAGCCACGCTGGAGAAGTTGCTGGCGTGGAGCCACCCCGTGGCCTCATGTTCTGCTCCTTTTGCCACTGCGGTTCCAGAGAGCCCTGCAGTTCAGAAGTCTCCGACGCAGAGGGAGGAGGACAGAGCCCACCCCAGGTACCATGGGATGGATCATGGGAAGGGGAAGAGGGCGGGGCCCCAGGCTGAGGGTGGGGCAAGGTCACGTGAGGAGTCACATGGGTGGTCACATGCAGAAGTCATGTACCTCCCTTCCCCCTTTACCTGGTGCAGAGTACCAGTAAGAAATGAATTCTACTTGCACCACTGGAACATACATTTACCAGTTATTTGTTAACTGTGCTCAACAGTGAGTGGCAGCGCCATGAATGAAGATCCACTCTGCACAAGTCTATAATTTAAATACATGTTGTCTTTAACTGTTGATTTGTATAAAATATATATATTAATATTTTTAAGGAATGTTTTTAATTTACCTTTCATTTTAATGTGGAGCATTAGCTTTTACAGTAGTTTGTTATGAGAGAGGCGAGTGTTTTTGAGACACTAAAAAGGCAATAATAGCAGAAAAGCACACATTTTTTCTATAGTTTATGGTTTCTTTATTTTCTAGTACCATCTTTCTACGTCAATAGAAGACATTCTGGCATTTAACTTTCACAGCTATTCATGTTTCATCAGTGGCACTCTGAATTCCTGTCGGATAAAAATGACAAGGGTTTAGAATGTCCTGAATTTCAAAAGATAGGATAGTTATTTTTAACTGGAATATCATTATTTAAATACTGATAAAAAAGAACACCACACCAAGTGTTAAAGGGTTATTTTAAGGCCATTCTAAGTCCTTACCAATTTCACCTTAATGGGACTTGGAGCAGCACTAGCTGCCATTGAGGGTATGTCTACACTACGAAATTAGTTCGAATTTATAGAAGCCGGTTTTATAGAAATCGATTGTATACAGCCGATTGTGTGTGTCCCCACATAAAATGCTCTAAGTGCTCTAGTCGGCCGACCGCATCCACAGTACCGAGGCTAGCGTCGACTTCCGGAGCCTTGCACTATAGGTAGCTATCCCACAGCTATCCCACAGTTCCCGCAGTCTCCACCGCCCATTGGAATTCTGGGTTGAGATCCCAATGCCCGGATGATGCAAAACAGTGTCGCGGGAGGTTCTGGGTACATGTCGTCAGGTCCCTCCCCCTCCGTCACAGCAACGGCAGACAATAGATTCGCGCCTTTTTACCTGGGTTACCTGTGCAGACAACATACCACGGCAAGCATGGAGCCCGCTCAGCTCACCGTCACCATATGTCATCTGGGTGCCGGCAGACGTGGGACTGCATTGCTACACAGCAGCAGCAGCTAACTGCCTTTTGGCGGTAGACGGTGCAGTAGACTGGTAGCCTTCATTGGCGATCTGGGTGCTGGCAGCTGTGGGGCTGGCAGCCGTAGGGCTGCATTGCACCAGCCCCTTGCCTTTTGGCAGTAGATGGTGTATTACGACTGATAACCGTCCTATTACAAGTTGTATCATCGCACATTAGCAGAATCTTCCCTGAGCAGCAGATCGTGCAATAGGCCTGAAGGCCATCGTAATACACTAACTGCCAAGCGCCCAGTATTTGCTGCCAAGCACCCAGAAGATGCCGAGGGCTATCAGTCATGCTGCACCGTCGTCTTGAGATGTAAAAAATAGATTTGTTCTGTATTCATTTGCTTCCCCCTCCCTCCGTCAAATCAACGGCCTGCTAAACCCAGGGTTTTCAGTTTAATCTTTGGGGGGACCATTCTGTGTGTCAGTTGTTTGTGTTTCTCCCTGATGCACAGCCACCTTTCTTGATTTTAATTCCCTATACCTGTATGCCATGTTGTCACTCGGCCCACCCTCCCTCCTTCTCCTGGTCCGTCAGATACTAGTTTTGCGCCTTTTTTCAGACCAGGCACCATAGTTAGCACTGGGATCATGGAGCCCGCTCAGATCACCGCGGCAATTATGAGCACTATGAACACCACGCGCATTGTCCTGGAGTCTATGCAGAGCCAGGACATGCCAAGGCGAAACCCAGACCAGCCGAGGAGGCGATTGCAGCGCAGCAAAGAGAGTGATGAGGAAATTGACATGGACATAGACCTCTCACAAGGCACAGGCCCCAGCAATGTGGAAATCATGGTGTCACTGGGGCAGGTCCATGGCGTGGAACGCCGATTCTGGGCCCGGGAAACAAGCACAGACTGGTGGGACCGCATCGTGTTGCAGGTGTGGGATGATTCCCAGTGGCTGCAAAACTTTCGCATGCATAAGGGCACTTTCATGGAACTTTGTGACTTGCTTTCCCCTGCCCTGAAACGCCAGAATACCAGGATGAGAGCAGCCCTCACAGTTGAGAAGCGAGTGGCGATAGCCCTGTGGAAGCTTGCAACGCCAGACAGCTACCGGTCAGTCGGGAATCAATTTGGAGTGGGCAAATCTACGGTGGGGGCTGCTGTGATCCAAGTAGCCAGGGCAATGAAAGACCTGGTGATATCAAGGGTAGTGACTCTGGGCAACGTGCAGGAAATAGTGGATGGTTTTGCTGAAATGGGATTCCCAAACTGTGGCGGGGCCATAGACGGAACCCATATCCCTATCTTGGCACCGGAGCACCAAGCCACCGAGTACATAAACCGCAAGGGGTACTTTTCAATGGTGCTGCAAGCCCTGGTGGATCACAAGGGACGTTTCACCAACATCAACGTGGGATGGCCGGGAAAGGTACATGATGCTCGCGTCTTCAGGCACTCTGGTCTGTTTCGAAAGCTGGAGGAAGGGACTTTCTTCCCGGACCAGAAAGTAACCGTTGGGGATGTTGAAATGCCTATCGTGATCCTTGGGGACCCAGCCTACCCCTTAATGCCATGGCTCATGAAGCCGTACACAGGCATCCTGGACAGTAGTCAGGACCTGTTCAACTATAGGCTGAGCAAGTGCCGAATGGTGGTGGAATGTGCATTTGGACGTTTAAAAGCGCGCTGGTGCAGCTTACTGACTCGCTCAGACCTCAGCGAAAAGAATATCCCCATTGTTATTGCTGCTTGCTGTGCGCTCCACAATATCTGTGAGAGTAAGGGGGAGACATTTATGGCGGGGTGGGAGGTTGAGGCAACTCGCCTGGCCGCTGATTACGTGCAGCCAGACACCAGGGCAGTTAGAGGAGCACAGCAGGGCGCGGTGCGCATCAGAGAAGCTTTGAAAATGAGTTTTGTGACTGGCCAAGCTACTGTGTGAAACTTCTGTTTGTTTCTCCTTGATGAACCCTCCAACCCCCCCCGACCCGGTTCACTCTACTTCCCTGTAAACCAACCACCCCACCCTCCCCTCCCCACTTCGAGCACCGCTTGCAGAGGCAATAAAGTCATTGTTACTTCACATTCATGCATTCTTTATTAATTCATCACACAACTAGGGGGATAATTGCCAAGGTAGCCTGGGATGGGTGGGGGAGGAGGGATGGAAAAGGACACACTGCATTTTAAAACTTTAACTCTTATTGAAGGCCAGCCTTCTGATGCTTGGGCGATCATCTGGGGTGGAGTGACTGGGTGGCCGGAGGCCCCCCCCCACCGTGTTCTTGGGCATCTGGGTGAGGAGGCTATGGAACTTGGGGAGGAGGGCTGTTGGTTAAACAGGGGCTGTAGCGGCGGTCTCTGCTCCTGCTGCCTTTCCTGCAGCTCAACCATAGGCTGGAGCATATCAGTTTGATGCTCCAGCAGATGGAGCATTGACTCTTGCCATCTGTCTGCAAGCTGATGCCACCTATCATCTTCAGGCCGCCACTTGCTCTTTTCATCCCGCCATTCAGCCCACCACCTCTCCTCTCGTTCATATTGTGCTTTTCTCATGTCCGACATTGACTGCCTCCACGCATTCTGCTGTGCTCTATCAGCGTGGGAGGACATCTGGAGCTCCGTGAACATATCGTCCCGCGTCCTCCATTTTCTCTTTCTAATGTTCACTAGCCTCTGCGAAGGAGAAACATTTGCAGCTGGTGGAGGAGAAGGGAGAGGTGGTTAAAAAAGACACATTTTAGAGAACAATGGGTACACTCTTTCGTTACAAGGTCACATTTTTCCTCTGCCTGCCGGTTTGGTATGAGAGATCACTCACGCAGTCAGGGCCGGCTTTAGCAAGAGCGGGGCCTGATTCCTGGGGGCGGGGCTTGCCGCGGGGGGGGAGGGACGGGGGGACCCGAGCCGCGCCGCGGGGGGACGGGGACGGGGGGACCCGAGCCGCACCGCGGGGGGACGGGGACGGGGGGACCCGAGCCGCCCCCAGGACCCGAGCCGCGCCGCGGGGGGGGGACAGGACGGGGGGATCCAAGCCGTGCCGCGGGGGGCTGCGTCGGGGGGGGGGGCCGGGCCACGCCGCGGAAGGCGGGGGGGGGGGGGGGCACCCGAGCTGCGGGGACCGGGCCGGAGCCGGGCCCCGGGGGCCGGGCTGGAGCCAAGCCGGGCCAGAGCCGCTGGGGCCTGCGGGAACGGGCCACGCCTCCCCGGAGCCCTTCTCCCGCCCCCACCACCCACACCCCAGCTTACCTCGTGCTGCTGGCCCCCCCTGCTTCGTCCCAGACTTCCTGCGAATCAGAGATTCGCGGGAAGCAGGGGAGGGGGCGGGGTGTGTATGGGAGGGGAGGAGGGGGAAGTGAGCTGGGGGCGGGGCGGACAGCTGCAGCGCGGGGCCCTCTTGGCGCGGGGCCCAATTCAGCCGAATCGGCTGAATCGGCCTAAAGCCGGCCCTGCACGCAGTGCAAGGCAACATATTTCGGCTTGCAGGCAGCCATGGTAAGCCACAGTCTTTTGGCTTTTTTAACCTTCTTAACATGCGGGAAAGGTTTCAAACAGCAGCGCATTTCCCATATCAAGGATGAATTGGGTTGGCCATTTAAAATGGATTTTCAATGTAAAAGGAGGGGCTGCGGTTTCCGGGTTAACATGCAGCACAAACCCAAGTAAACCACCCCCACACACACACACCCGATTCTCTGGGATGATCACTTCACCCCTCCCCCCACCGCATGGTTAACAGCGGGGAACATTTCTGTTCAGCAGAGCAGGAATGGGCACCTCTGAATGCCCCCTTAATAAAATCACCCCATTTCAACCAGGTGACCGTGAATGATATCACTGTCCTGAGGATAACAAAGAGAGATGAGGAATGGATATTGTCTTCATGCCAGCAAACACCGGGACCATACGCTGCCATGCTTTGTTATGCAATGATTCCAGACTACGTGCTACTGGCCTGGCGTAGTAAAGTGTCCTACCATGGCGGACGGGATAAGGCAGCCCTCCCCAGAAACCTTTTGCAAAGACTTTGGGAGTACATGAAGGAGATCTTTCTGGAGATGTCCCTGGAGGATTTCCGCTCCATCCCCATACACGTTAACAGACTTTTCCAGTAGCTATACTGGCCGCGATTGCCAGGGCAAATTAATCATTAATCATTAAACACGCTTGCTTTTAAACCATGTGTAATATTTACAAAGGTACACTCACCAGAGGTCTCCTGTGTGCCCTGAGGGTCTTGGGTGAGTTCGGGGGTTAGTGGTTCCAGGTCCAGGGTGACAAACATATCCTGGCTGTTGGGGAAACCGTTTTCTCCGCTTCCTTGCTGCTGTGAACTATCTACAGTACCTCCATCCTCATCTTCCTCGTTCCCCGAACCCTCTTCCCTGTGTGTTTCTCCATTGACGGAGTCCTAGCACACGGTTGGGGTAGTGGTGGCTGAACCCCCTAGAATGGCATGCAGCTCCGCGTAGAAGCGGCAAGTTTGCGGCTCTGCCCCGGACCTTCTATTTGCTTCTCTGGCTTTGTGGTAGGCTTGCTGTAGCTCCTTAATTTTCACGCGGCACTGCTGTGTGTCCCTGTTATGGCCCCGGTCCTTCATGGCCTTGGAGACCTTTTCTAATACTTTGCCATTTCTTTTACTGCTACAGAGTTCAGCTAGCACTGATTCATCTCCCCATATGGCGAGCAGATCCCGTACCTCCGGTTCGGTCCATGCTGGAGCTCTTTTGCGATCCTGGGACTCCATCACGGTTACCTGTGCTGATGAGCTCTGCATGGTTACCTGTGCTCTCCACGCTGGGCAAACAGGAAATGAAATTCAAATGTTTGCGGGTCTTTTCCTGTCTACCTGGTCAGTGCATCTGAGTTGAGGGTGCTGTCCAGAGCAGTCACAATGAAGCACTGTGGGATAGCTCCCGGAGGCCAATAACGTCGAATTCCGTCCACACTACCCCAATTCCTGCCCGCAAAGGCCGATTTTATCGCTAATCCCCTCGTCGAAGGTGGTGTAAAGAAACCGGTTTAAAGGGCCCTTTAAGTCAAAAGAAAGGGCTTCGTTGTGTGGATGTGTCCAGGCTTAATTCGATTTAACGCTGCTAAAGTCAACCTAAACTTTTAGTGTAGACCAGGCCTAAGGAAAACACGTGTTAACTTTAAAGGAATGACAAAGTACTTAAATAGTGATACAGTTTTCTACTAAAATCTGACATTAGGTAGCATCTGTGAACTGTAGTGTGAAATTCTGGCTACTTTGTGAAGATGGTCAATCTTGGCATTGTCAATTTCTGTCAGTACAACATCTAGTTACATCACCAATAACTACTTCAGCACTTAACAGGACTGGGCTTCATGTTGAAAAATTGTCGATAGTTATAGTGAAAGGAGAAAGAAATTAGAAGCCTCTGCTCTTACCAAAATCTCTGAGGAGAAAATAAATGAGAAAATACTTAATGCTGTATTCAATTTACATATTACAGATTGGAATTAAAAGAATGCAATAAAGAGATCCACAGGTATTTTCAGTTATATTTAGTCAGTTCAGAACCTGAATCCTGAGTTAGATTTTGGAGTCCAAAACATCCATGAGGTTTGTGAAGTCATGAATGGTATTATCCTGAGCTACACTAAGAGTGATATGCAAGGATGAAATCAAGATATATGGTATTTTAAAGTGGTAAAATTGTTTAATTTCTGTTGTTGTTTAGTTCAGGAATGAGTAACCAGTGTCATGAGAATAAACAAAAAAACACTATGAAGAGTTATTACATATGCTTCTGTATTGTGTTTGGTAGGTACTGGCCCATATGACAGCATGATATTTATATAGATCCAATCTGATGCCCACTGATGTTAAAGGAAAGACTCCAAATGACTTCAGTGGACACTGGATCAGGCTCCTGGACAGCTGGGTCGCATCCCTCTAGGTTGACTCCCCAGTTTGTTTTATTTCTAGCAAAGTTTCTTTGGGAGCAGCTTGTCTTTAACTTGATACATACTCAAGGAAGAGGGAAACTGTTTTCCAAAAACATCTCTTTGTTCCCTTAGAACAGGAGAGAGAGCAGATAGTCCCTTAAACTTCATTACTTTTTATGTTTGAAGCCATATTGCTTAATGTGGGCTTCCACTTTTGTGTTGACCAATCCCAGACCTGTGCTCAAAGTAGTGGAAAGAATCAATTTATGAACTGTTGTAGTGTCATTTGTGCGTGAATGGAAATTATGTCACATTTAACTATGTAATTCATCCCTTTAAATACAGCTACTATATCTCCAGATGTTTGGGGCCAAATTTATTAGTGGCAAATTCCTTTGGAATCAATAGTTAAATGTGTTGAATTTGACTCATTATTCATATGTGTCCCAGTAGTTCTTCTTGAATAGCGCACCAATGAGGAAGTAAGTGAAGTAACACAAAGGCTGGAGAATAAAAAGTAGGTGGACTAGATATGTTCATATGGATAAAAATAAACTCATCACAAAACTCTGTGAACTCTCAAATTGATTTTTTAAAATATATTAAGCATCAGTGATTAGAAATAGTTTTACCAGGAATACAAACATGTATGTACCAGTTAGGGGTGTGACTCTGTATTCATCATTTTATATGAAACACCTCTTTGATGGATTTGAAGAACTTAGAAAATTAAAAACAGCACAGAAAAGAGAGGAAATGGGCATGTGAGGAAGTTGTATCAAAGGACTAATAGATTCTATGTTGGTCAACTGAACCACATCCATCCTTGAACACATTGTATAATATTGGATTATGAGAGGATAGCATATTGTATATTTTATATGAAAATGCTGACCCCCTTGAAGACAGGTGTTGTCAGATGCTACCATGGTGCTCTGCTCTGTTCAATGTTGATATCAATTGGCTGCGTGCATTCCCTCTGTGTGCTGCCCCAGCTCTGCGGAGATAGCTGACACAACAGATCACAAGAGAACCCCCCAATGACCACAGACTCTAGTAAGGTATGAAGGCACGTTGTCCAGGTTTATTGTCAAACGAAGCACAGTAATAGTTCCCTCTAGACTTTACTCTAGAGGACGTACTACGAATATGTGCCCCCTGGCAATGGACTCAGCTCAGTCAGTGGCGGGACTTTCTGGTGCCCCCTAGGCTGGACAAAGATATCCACTCAGGGATGCATTCTTATACACAGATACAAACAAGTTTCACATCACTCCTGACGTATTGAGGTGCAACCCCTCTTTGCAGCAAGGTACAACCCCTTTACGTAGTAAGGTGCCGCCTCTCACCTTGTACATGTTGGTTTGAACAAAACAACTCTATCTATCATATTACCCTTTTGGCCCTGTCATTGGGATGGGTCAGCTTGTTCCCTGTGTGTGGAATGTACAAGTATGCAAATGTTCTGATATCTGGTGTCCAGTACCTTTTAGGTATGTCTCTTTTTGCAGCATCAGCTCTTTCCTTGCCAGCTTCTGTGAGCAGGGCCTGCCTCTGGCTCACAGCTTAACTTTGCTTTATGTTAGCAAAGTCTTGACCATTACTTTAGTTCAGGCCTTAGGCCTCATACCAGGCCTCTGATACAAGGGTTTATGTCTCAGGGCCTCCTCTTACTACAACAGGATATCTAAATTCCAGTTTGTATGCAGTTCTGTAAAGAGGAGGGATAGCTCAGTAGTTTGAGCATTGGCCTGCTTAAACCCAGGGTTGTGAATTCAATCCTTCAGGGGGCCATTTAGGGAAGAGGGATAAAAGTCTTTCTGGGGATTGATTCTGCTTTGAGCAGGGGGTTGGACTAGATGACCTCCTGAGATCCCCTCCAACCCAGATATTCTATCTTATCCAGTGTGTTAGCTCTCACAAAGATAAATTTTAAAATATTTCTAATTCCATAAGGGAATTAAGCCACTGACTGATTCTGGTATGGCCTTGGTATTCCACATTATTATTAAGAGCTACTTCTAACTCCTAAGTTGAAAGGTAATGCCCAGAACTCAAGTGGAATTGTAAGTTCTTACACAAAACTCAGATCTATAGTATAGTATCTGAGTGTCTGGGGAATTATGTCAGAGTTGAGAGTGAAGTTAATTCTCTGGAAAATGTCATTTGTTTTACACCACCCCGATCATGTATGTGATGGATTTGAAGCTGCTCTGTATTATTTTATGAATACTACATGTTGGCCTTGGTATTGAGATGCTTTCTGCATGAGTAAAGTGGTTTAACACAACAGGAGACTGTCTGTGGAAAAAAGCAAGCAGGAAGGGAAAAAATGGCTCAAGATAAATCATTTCTCTGCAATTACTTAAGAGTTGTTAAGGGACAATGCCGGGACTATTAGCTCTGAAGATTTTGCCTCAAAATGGTTTGAGCCAGTACAGAAAAGGCCCCCAAACACAGGAGATCTAAATAATTCTGGCAGGTTTAAAAAGGAACACTCAATAGGGGGGTGGGGGCGGGAGAGTTTTTTGGGGGAAACCAGACCGAGACACAGGCACTTGGAGAGCTGGTGGGGGGCAGTCTGGAAAAGCTAATGCCTGCCTAGGTTACCATCTGGAAATAGAATCATAGGGCTGGAAGGGACCTGGAGAGGCCATCTATTCCAGTACCCTGCACTCGTGGCAGGACAAAGTCTTATCTAGACTATTCTTGGCAGGTGTTTGTCTAACCTGCTCTTAAAAATCTCCAATGACCACAACTTCCCTAGGCAATTTATTCCAGTACTTAACCACCCTGACACTTAGGAAGTTTTTTCCTAATATCCAACCTAAACCTCCCTTGCTGCAATTTAAGCCCATTGCTTGTTGTCCTATTCTCAGAGGTTAAGAAAAACATTTTTTCCCCTCCTCCTTGTAACAACATTTTACGTACTTGAAAACTGTTATGTCCCCTCACAGTCTTCTCTTTTCTAGACTAAACAAACCCAATTTTTTCAATCTTCCCTCATCGGACATGTTTTCTAGACCTTTAGTCATTTTTGTCACACTTCTCTCAACTCTCTCCAATTTGGCCACATCTTTCCTGAAATGTGGCACCCAGAACTGGAGACAGAACTCCAGTTGAAGCCTAATCGGCGTGGAGTGGAGCAGAAGAATTACTTCTTGTGTCTTGCGTACAACACTCCTGTTAATACATCCCAGAATGATGTTTGCCTTTTTTTGCAACAGCGTTACACTGTTGATTCATATTTAGCTTGTGGTCCACTATGACCCCCAAATTCCTTGCCACAATACTCCTTCCTAGGCAGTCATTTCCCATTTTGTATGTGTGCAACTGATTGTTCCTTCCTAAATGGAGTACTTTGCATTTTTCCTTATTGAATTCCATCCTATTTACTTCAGACCATTTCTCCAGTTTTTGTCCAGATCATGGGGGCTTGCTTTGAGCAGGGGGTTGGACTAGATGACCTCCTGAGGTCCCTTCCAACCCTGCTATTCTATGATTTTGAATTTTAATCCTATCCTCCAAAGCACTTGTAACCCCTCCCAGCTTGGTATCATCCACAAACCTTATAAGTGTACTCTCTATGCCATTATCTAAATCATTGATGAAGATATTGAACAGAGCCAGACACAGAACTGATCCCTGACCCCATTCATTATGTTCTTCCAGCAGGACTGTGAATCACTGATACCTACTCTGGGAATGGTTTTTCAACCAGTTTTGCACCCACCTTGTAGTAGCTCCATCGAGGTTGCATTTCCCTAGTTTGTTTAAGAGAAGGTCATACAAGACAGTATCAAAAGCTTTATTAAAGTCAAGCTATACCACATCTACTGCTTCCCCCCTATCTACAAGGCTTGTTACACTATCAAAGAAAGTCATTAGGTTGGTTTGACACAATTGGTTCTTGACAAATTCTTGCGGAGTGTTACTTATCACCTTATCTTCTAGATGTTTGCAAATTGATTGCTTAATTATTTGCTCCATTATTTTTCTGGGTACAGAAGTTAAGCTGACTGGTCTGTAATTCCTTGGGTTGTCCTTATTTCCCTTTCTATAGATGGGCACTATATTTGGCCTTTTCCAGTCTTCTGGAATCTCCCCCATCTTCCATAGCTTTTCAAAGATAGGTTTCAGCGTAGCAGCTGTCTTAGTCTGTATCCGCAAAAAGAACAGGAGTACTTGTGGCACCTTAGAGACTAACAAATTTATTAGAGCATAAGCTTTCGTGGACTACAGCCCACTTCTTCAGATGCATATAGAATGGAACATATATTGAGGAGATATATATACACACATACAGAGAGCATAAACAGGTGGGAGTTGTCTTACCAACTCTGAGAGGCCAATTAATTAAGAGAAAAAACACTTTTGAAGTGATAATCAAGATAGCCCAGTACAGACAGTTTGATAAGAAGTGTGAGAATACTTACAAGGGGAGATAGATTCAATGTTTATAATGGCTCAGCCATTCCCATTTAATCCTGAGTTGATTGTGTCTAGTTTGCATATCAATTCCAGCTCAGCACTCTCTCGTTGGAGTCTGTTTTTGAAGTTTTTCTGGTGTAATATAGCCACCCGCAGGCCTGTCATTGAATGACCAGACAGGTTAAAGTGTTCTCCTACTGGTTTTTGAGTATTATGATTCCTGACGTCAGATTTGTGTCCATTAATTCTTTTGCGTAGAGACTGTCCGGTTTGGCCAATGTACATGGCAGAGGGGCATTGCTGGCACATGATGGCATATATCACAGAACACCACTAGCTGTCACCTTCAGCCCCCAACTAAAACCTCTCCAGCGCATCATCAAAGATCTACAACCTATCCTGAAAGATGATCCTTTACTCTCACAGATCTTGGGAGACAGACCTGTCCTCGCTTACAGACAACCCCCCAACCTAAAGCAAATACTCACCAGCAACCACACATCACTGAACAAAACCACTGACCCAGGAACCTATCCTTGTAACAAAGCCCGATGCCAACTCTGTCCACATATCTATTCAAGTGACATCATCATAGGACCTAATCACATCAGCCATACCATCAGGGGCTCGTTCACCTGCACATCTACCAATGTGATATATGCCATCATGTGCCAGCAATGCCCCTCTGCCATGTACATTGGCCAAACCGGACAGTCTCTACGCAAAAGAATTAATGGACACAAATCTGACATCAGGAATCATAATACTCAAAAACCAGTAGGAGAACACTTTAACCTGTCTGGTCATTCAATGACAGGCCTGCGGGTGGCTATATTACACCAGAAAAACTTCAAAAACAGACTCCAACAAGAGACGCCAGGGTAAGCACCCTGGTGGGCCGGGTCAGTTTTATTTACCTGCTGACGCGGCAGGTTCGGCCGATCACGGCCCCCACTGGCCGCGGTTCGCCGTCCCGGGCCAACGCGGGCAGCGAGAAGCGGCGCGGGCCGAACCTGCCGGGTCAGCAGGTAAATAAAACTGGCCGGGCCTGCCAGGGTGCTTACCCTGGCGAGCCACATGCCGAACGCTGCCAACCCCTGCTCTACATACTTGTATTATTTGTTTATATTCATTCTGTGTCATTTGACCAAGTTTCCACTTTTTGTAGGACTCTTGATTTTTAGATCATTGAAGATCTGGTTAAGCTAGAGTGGTCTCTTGCCATACTTCCTATCTTTCCTATGCAGTGGGATAGTTTGCTATGGGCCCTTAATAATGTCTCTGAAAAACCGCCAATTGTCTTTCCCCTTAGACTTGCTTCCCATGGGATCTTACCTACCAACTCCCTGAGTTTGCTAAAGTGTGCCTTCTTGAAATCCATTTTCTTTATTTTGCTGTTCTCCCTCCTACGATTCCTTAGAATCATGAACTCTATCATTTCATTGTCACTTTCACACAAGCTGCCTTTCACTTTCAAATTCTCAACCAGTTCTTCCCAATTTGTCAAAATCAAATCTAGGACAGCCTCTCCCCTAGTAGCTTTTTCCACCTTCTGAAATAAAAAAGTTGTCTCCAATACATTCCAAGAACTTGTTGGATAATCTGTGCCCTGATGTGTTGTTTTCCCAACAGATATCTGAATAGTTGAAGTCCCTCATCACCACCAAGTCCTGTGCTTTGGATGATTTTAGTTGTTAAAAAAAAAAAAAAAAAAAAAAAAAAAAGCGCAGCCTCATCCACCTCTTCTTCCTGGTTAGGTGATCTGTAGTAGACCCCTACCTGACATCATCCTTGGGTTTTTACCTCTTTTATACTTACCCAGAGACTTTCAACAAGTCTGTCTCCTATTTCCATCTCAACCTCAGTCCAAGTATATACATTTTTAATATATAAGGCAACACCTCCTCCCTTTTTTCCCTGCCTATCCTTCCTGAGCAAGCTGTACCCTTCTATACCAATATTCCAGTCATGTGTATTATTCCATAAGGTCTCTGTGATGCCAACTATGTCATAGTAGTGTTTATTTACTAGCATTTTGAGTTCTTCCTGCTTATTTCGCATACTTCTTGCATTAGTACACAGACATGTAAGATACTTATTTGATTCCACCCCCCCACTTCCATCTTGTCTCTGCCTTATCTCTACTGTAACAGCCCATGCTCCCCCCAGATTCTGACCCTTCTCCCAGGTCTCCATGTTCTTGACTTACCTGTGGGCTTTGGTCATCTGCCCCCTCCAAACCTAGTTTAAAGCCCTCCTCACTAGGCTAGCCAGTCTGTATCCAAATATGCTCTTCCCCTTCTTCAATAGATGGACCCTAACTCTGCTTAGCAGTCCTTCTTCCTGGAGCAGCATCCCATGGTCAAGGAAGCCGAAGCCATCCTGGTGATACCATCTTCACAGCCAGGCATTCATCTCCAGGATGCATCTGTCTCTGCCTAGGCCCTACCCTTGACCAGAAGGATCGAAGAGACCACCACCTGTGCTCCCAGCTCCTTCACCCTTACTCCCAGAGCCCTGTATGTAGGGATGTTAAAGAAGGTACTAACAGTGATTCCCCCAAGTGACAGTGACCCCCCCCAATAATTTGTCCCCCACACTTTAAAATCCAACAGTTTCACCAAGTACAAAAATCTCTTGCCTCTTCTGTTAAAACTTGTAAGCTACTGTCTGTAGAAGCCATTGATTGTATCTATCCTCTGAAAGATACTTTATTACTTTATTACTATGTGCCACTGCCCACCCCCCACCAGCAGAAATCCCAGGCTGCTTGCCTCTTCCCACATCAATAGGCCTGGGCCACCCCCCTCAGCACCTGTGATGTCCCCAGACAACCCCCCACCAGAGCACCCACAGCCCCCTCTCAAGTTTTAGTTGGGGGTATATAGTAAAAGTCATGGAGAGATCATGGGCAGTGAACTTTTGTTTACTGCTCGTGACTTGTCCATGACTTTTACTAAAAATATCCATGACATAATTAAGGCTACGTCTTAGAGTAGTCCAAAGGAAGTTGAAGTCTGGAGTTAGAAACTGAATGGCATAGAACTTAAACAGGTGTGGCATAACAAAACTAATCTTTAATCTTTCCCATTTAAGATGTATTATTCAGCACTGATCTTATTTTTCAGTTTTATTAAAGCAGGTTCCATGGACCAAACACATTACATACCTTACTTCTGCTGCAGAAACTTTGTGGCTGTATTTGAGTTTATGCAGCTAGGTTTTTATCATAAGTGTCAAAAAAATGGAAGGGTAGAAAACTTAACACATTCAAATGTAAAAATCCATGAAAGGGCTCCTTGATTTTAGGAGGTAAACTTAAAAATGAATAAAAACAGACGTCAGCTCAAACACAAATGATTAATTTCCATATGGAGGCTGTTGGTGAAAATAATCTTCTGTCAAGCACTTTTGAAGCAGACTTACTGGCTTCACAAGGACTAGCCTATAAGGTTATGAAATGACACATGATTTTGAATAGAGGTAATGTGTTAACTACAAAACACAAATGTATTTTAGAATACAAAACCCTGGCTACAGCCAAACTGTACAGGAGTCACGTTAGGGATCTGTGCTGACTTTGCACTGCCCTGATCTCCCTTTACTGGGTTAGTGCAAGCTTCAGGCTGCTATAACTTATGCCAGGCTGCAATAGCCACAGAGGGCTAGAAACACAGCAAAGATCAGAGTGACATAGGAGCATCCTACCCAATATCTCCATTTTACTTTGACCATGCCCCTCCTCGCTAACTACAATGGCAGCACAAGGTGTGTGACATAAGAGCCCCTACATCTTCTCTATGACACCAGAGGCCATTCTGAGGCTCAGGTGGTCCTTCCTTGGGTAATTAATATGGTTTTGTAGCAAGATTATGTTGTGAGGCAGCATAAAGCAGCCACATCACATTGTAGGATTTGGCCCATCATCCACAGTCAAGTAGGAACAAAGACCGCCAGCCGTACTTGCAGGATGGGGGACTCTGAACTAGACTTTGCAGTTCTGGTGGATAATCAGTCAAACATGAGCTCCCACTATGATGCTATGGCCAAAAGGCCTAGTGTAATCCTTGGATGCATAAAAAGGGGAAACTCGACTAGGCATGGAGAGGTTATATTACCTCTTGGCAGTGGTGCAATTACCGCTGGAATACTCTGTCCATTGCTGGTATGAATGTTGATAAATTGGAGAGGATTTAGAGAAGAGCCATGAGAATGATTAAAGGGTTAGAAAACCTGCCTTATTGCGATAGACTCAAGGAGCTCAATCTGTTAGTTTAAAGGGATGGTTAAGGGGTAACTTGATTAGTTTATAAATACCACAATGGAGAACAAATATTTGATAATGGCTATTCGATCTATCAGACGAAAGCTTAACATGCAATGGCTGGAAGTTGAAGCTATACAAATAAAGACTGGAAATAAGGTGTACATTTTTAATGGTGAGCATGACTAACCATTGGAACAATTTATCAAGGGCAGTGGTGGATTCTCCATCACTGTTGATAGTTAAATCAAGATTGGATTTTTTCCTAAAAGATGTGCTCTAGTTTAAATAGGAATTATTTTGGGAAGTTTTATGACCTGTGTAATGCAGGAGGCTTATCACAGTGGTCCTTTCTGGCCTTAGAATCTATGAAGAAATCCCTTAAATAATCTAAGGGAAAATGAAATTCTCAAGTGAATTTTCGTGAGCAAGACTATAGCACATTAAGCTTTTCTGTTGATTCAACAACACAACCACCATTCTATGTATCTGATGAAGTGGGCTGTAGCCCACAAAAGCTTATGCTCAAATGAAATTGTTAGTCTCTAAGGTGCCACAAGTACTCCTGTTCTTTTTGCAGATTCAGAGTAGCAGCCGTGTTAGTCTGTAACCTGCTTATTTAAACTTTCTTGTATCCTGCCAGTGCTTTTTAACCAAGTAAGAATCAATGCAGTGCAGAAGTGAGCCGATTACAGGGGAAAGTTCCTAAAGTGCAACCCACACAAAAGAAGGGTAAGACGACATTACAAGGGATATATTTTTTTCCTTTACACTTTCCCCATACAATGAGTGGAGGAGTGCAGCAGCAGCAAAACCCATACCTTGCAGGCTCAGGCTTTTTTTTTTTTTTTTTTTTTTTTTTACAATCAAATGTTCTGGTATATCCCACCTGCTGCTGCATGTTTAAAAAAATAAATAGAGTAGTAAAGTGAAATGACAGCACAGCATTGTCAAAGTCTGTTAATAAATTTCTGAAGTTGTAATTTCACTGACAGATTTGTCGTTCAGCAGAAATTCAATAGATGTCAGAAACCTGTCAAGAATAAAATCAAATTTTCAACCCAGTGGGTAGAAAAAGCTTTTAAGCAACACATAAGTATATATTTAAAAAGAGAAGTGAAATAATTAGTTTTAATACTTTGGGTCCAAAATCCTGCCCCTATTGGAAGTGGGATTGAGACATTAAATAGACAAGTGAATATCTACTACACTATATATATATATATATATATATATACACACATACATATACACACACTTATATTAAACTCTACTTTGAGCCTTAATATTTATTTTAATCGCTGCATCTTTGAGTAGCTCTTGTATCAGTCAGTTCACTCATTTTACTGCTACTTCTCAGCAGGAAACCACATCTACTTGGCCCAGATCCTCAACTAAGCTCAAGAAGTGTTTAGTGCAGCTGATGGGAGCAGGGTGCAAACATGACTTCAAGCCAGGGTTCTACCCCTCTTATCCTGGGGTCACTCTTGTCCAGATGAGTCCACCACCATAAAATATAACAACTTGAGGGCTGCTTTAGATTGTACTGGCTGCCAAAAGGCCCATGGTGGCAGCTGATGATTGCTGAATTGCAGGCATCCCAGCCACACTCCTGTGGTAGCCTGTTGAACAGTCAGATCACCTGCTTTTGAAAGCTTTTGACCACATCCCACCAACCGCCAAAATAAGCCACTTCTGATTTTGAATCTGATCTGTATTCAAAATGGTAGTGATACGTTTAGATACAGAGATTCAAATCTAAACCTTCCTCCCTCAAAATTCTTGATCCAAGATTCTGTTTTTGTCTCTTCACAAATCCTTACCATTTCAAATTCCACAGGCGTAAGGTTACCATACGTCCAAGTTCTCCTGGACATGACCTCTTTTTTGGTCCTCCGATCTCCATCTGGGCAGATTTTTGAAATATGAACTCATGATTCGGTATTGCACCTTTACTTCTGCACTGCCTTCAGATTTCAGCAGCCAGAGAGTGGTCGCTGCTGGCTAGTCACCCAGTTCTGAAGGCAATGCTGCAGCCAGCAACAGTGCAGAAGCATGGGTGGTATGTTATGGTATTGCCCAGAGCCGTTGCTAGCCCACTGGGGACCCTAAGCAGGAATATTTTGGGGGGCTCCTCTCACACAATACTAAAATAGGTAAGTGTTTATAATAAAAAAAATAGGGGCCCCCTTGACTGCTCTGGCCCCTAAGTAATTGTTTAGTCTGCTTATGCCTAGCATGGGCTCTGCTATTGTGACCCTTACTGCTGCTGGCAGCAGCACTGCCTTCAGAAATGGGTGGCCAGAGACTGGCAGCTGCCGTACGCCCCCTGCTCCAGCTTCCCTTCATCCCAGCAGTGTCCTCTATTTGGGAACTTGAAATAAGGTAACCCTAACAGGACAGAAGTTCACTACCTTTTTTTTTTTTTTTTTTAAGCCACACAATACTGCACTGTATTAACAGGAGTGTTGTAAGCAAGACATGAGAAGTAATTCTTCCACTCTGTTCTGCACTGATTAGGCTTCAACTGGAATATTGTGTCCAGTTCTGGATGCCACATTTTAGGAAGGGTGTGGACAAATTGGAGAGAGTCCAGAGAAGAGCAACAAAAATGATTAAAAGTCTAAGAAACATGACCTAGGAGGGAAGTTTGAAAAAATTGGGTTTGTTTAGTCTGGAAAAGAGGAGACTGAGAGGGGACATGATAACAGTTTTCAAGTATGTAAACGATTGTTACAAGGAGAAGGGAGAAAAATTGTTCTTAACCTCTGAGGATAGGACAAGAAGCAATGGGCTTAAATTGCAGCAAGGGAGGTTTAGGTTGGACATTAGGAAAAACTTCATAAATGTTAGGGTAGTTAAGCACTGAAATAAATTGCCTAGGAAGGTTGTGGAGCCTCCATCATTGGAGATTTTTAAGAGCAGGTTAGACAAACACCTGTCAGTGATGGTCCAGATAATACTTAGTCCTGCCATGAGTGCAGGGGACTGGACTAGATGATCTCTCGAGGGCCCTTCCAGTCCTATAATTCTGTGTGATTTATTCTACTGAAGGGTTTTAATTAAATTTCTCAAACTAAGATCATGAATAGATGTGTATGTCCTGTCCCAAGCTGAGTCCAAATGATAAATAATGACAACAAGGCAGTCATACAAAGTGATCTGGATCACTGGGTAAGTTGGGCCCACTGAAACATATACAGCAGTGGCCCCCAAACTTTTCAGGGTTCTGCCCCCTTTACCCCATCCATGCACCCCCTCAGGAGTAGGGCCATGGCCCCTGGGGGGGAGGGAACACAAACAGGGGTAAAGGCCAAGACTGGAGCTGCAGCTCGGGATGAGTCCTGGGGCCAGGGGCTGTGGCTGGGGGTGGGAGCGGGAGTAGTGCCCTGGCCAGAGGATGAAACTGGGGCCAGGTTGGGGGCAGGGCTGTGGTTGGGCCACAGTGAGGGCTGGCAATGGGGGGCTGTAGCTGGAGCAGCATCAGGGGCCAGGGCCAGAGCAGAGCTGGGGGTGGAGTGGGACTGGGTAGTGCCCCTGTGGGGGCTGGAGAAGGCCCCACCTCATGCCCCCGAAATGTTCCTCTGTTTGGGGACCACGGGTATACAGTGTTAAACTGCTAAGAGAGATTGAGCTGTTCATCTGTTTAGTTTGTCAAAAAGAAGATTTGAGGGGTGACTTGTTTATTTTGTCTAAGTACCTTCACGGGAAGAAAATACCAGGTAGCAAGGAAAGTCATAATAAGAACCCATGTCTGGAAGCTAAAACCAGCCAAATTCATATTAGACATAAGTAAGGCTATGAATCTGTCCCAGAGGTCACGAATTCTGTGATTTTACAAGACCTCCCTGACTTCTTAAATTCCAGGTGGAGGGGCTCGAGCTTTGGCTTCAGCTCCAGCCAGTGGGGCTCAGGCTTTGGCTTCAATAGATCTGTGATTTATTGTCCACATCCTGTCTGTGACTCTTAATAAAAAAATGCCAAAAATCATAGCCTTAGACATAAGGCACAAATTAGTAACAGAAGGATTAACCAGTGGAACAAACGACCAAGGCAAACAAGGGATTATCTCTTGATGTCTTCAGATCAAGATGGATGGATCTCTTTCTGGAACCAGGCCGGCTCCAGGGTTTTGGCTGCCCCAAGCAGCCAAACAAAAAAAAGTCACGATCGCAATCTGCGGCGGCAATTCGGCGGGAGGTCCTTCACTCTGAGCCAAATTGCCACCGAATAGCTGGACGCGCCGCCCCTCTCCGAAGTGGCCACCCCAAGCACCTGATTGGTAAGCTGGTGCCTGGAGCCGGCCCTGTCTGGAACATATGCCTTAGTCAAACATAAAGGGTAGCTGAATGAAATTCTCTGGCCTGTGTTGTACAGGTCAGACTAGATGATCTAATACTCTGTTGTGGGCTGAAAAATCTAGGACTGAACCATGAAGAGGTTGACCCCTTTTCCTGGATTGAGAGGCAGCATCTATAGGGACTGAGTTATATATCAGACATGCAGCGAAGGGCTGACAGCTGTGGCAGTTGAAGGAAGGAGCCAACAGCCATGCATCCTGATGTCATCCTTATAAGGACCTAAGGCTTTCAGCAGTGCAGGGAGTTGCTCCTTGAAAGGAGGAGTGGAACTTCCTCCCCAGAGGAGAGGTATGGAATCTTATCTCTATCCTCACTCACAGTATTGGGTCTACATGGCTACTCTACAAAGGCCAGTCCTTTTTGTTAGTCTCCTTTTTCATCAGCTGGCTTGAGAGACTAATTGCTGCTGAAGAGGAATGCAGTCTTTAAGAGCTGAGGTTTAATTTTTTGGATTTTTTTCCTGCCAAGCCCTAAAAAAAGTGGAGATTGCTATCCCACTGAGGGGAGGTCAGTAACCCTATTGCAAACAACATAAACGTACATTGCCTTTTGCTCCCAAGTCTCTACTATAAGCTCTGAACAAAATGCTTTTCTGCACAAAGTGGCCTGCTGTGCCTTAATTGGAAGTAAATAATTGCCTGTAGTGTGGCAGAAGTGTGAAACTGGGAGGGCCAGGGCCTACACAGTATCCCATATTTCATGGATACAAATCATTGCACCAGAAGTGTGGGAGAGGCTAGTGTAGTGGGGGAGTGAGGGTGTATTTTGCTGAAGAAAAAAGGCATTGCCAGTGTTGTACCTTCTGAAATTCTACCATGCAAGCCTTTCTCCACGGAAGTCAGTGGAGGCAGGATTTCACCTACACTCTCTGCAAACAGAACTGATACAAGGAACCCTAGCCAGCAGTAATACCTGCAAGCTCACTTGCGTATTTCCTAGGCAAGTGCATAGTATGAGAGTGCTCACTTGGGAAAGCCCTGTCTCCCTCTCCCACCTGTGAGTCTTGAAGAGCCCTGAGGTCAGGGAAGAAAATTGGCCTACCCAGCCACGGAAACTCATGCCCTAGCACAATCACTGCCTCCTGATCACTGATGCTGTCTGCAGACAATCCATGAGGCATTTCACCCAGTGTGGGCAGGGGACATTATGTTTGCTGGTCTATGGAACATTTCCCCCATTTCTTTGCAGGTCCATTTATGACTATGTCAGACTCTGTCTCTACCCACACTTATCAAAGCTGCTTCCACCTCAATAAAAGATCACAAAAATATGGAAAACAATCAAAACCCTTGAAAACTGAGCCAAGGAAATAAATATCAGAACAGTAGACCTGCCACATAGCATGAAGACAAATTACCTCATGCTGTGATCAAGATGAGTGCAATAGCTCCTGAAGATAGAGAATACTGGGGGTGATCCATTACAGGATATGCTTCTTTACCTTTAGTGGAAGCAAGCCTGATTGTCACAGCAAGCTGCAGGTACTGGCTATGGCCAGAAAATGAAAATGTTACTTAAAAGTAAATACATAGAATATTTACCTGGGAGGTTAGTCCCAGTATCTAGGCAAAGTGCACTGATGGCTATCAAAATACCATTGAACGGGGAGGTCGTTTAAACACCATGCCTTTCTCAACCAAACTATGTTTATAATACTGGTATCAAATATATATCCTGGGAGGAAAAATGCACTGCTAATGATTTTGTATTCAAAAAAGAATCAGACACTTACTGGTGCCCTTTTGAGCTCAGTCTCTGTTCATCTTTGTTAAATCAATGGCTAATGTTTTTAGGTTTGGATACTTATATTCACATTTAGGCATCTAAATATACCACCTGCTTTTTCAGTGGCGCTGAGCCTGATCATCTCCTTTTGAATGCACTGTGAGTTGTGGGTGCTTAGCTCCTCTAAAAATTACTCATTATTAACACCTGAAGATCAACTAAGTGCTTCACAAAAATCAGTAGAGGTCGTTATCCCTGCTCCAAAGAACCTACAGTCTAGGCTAGACATGACACAAGTGAGAGCCAAAAATGGACTAAAGTTGGGATGGGGTAGGATGGTCAAGTAATATCCCATGGTTTTGTAGTCAGTCATGCACACATCTCAATAACTCCATTAATAAATGTTGTTGCTACCTTTCTTCCCCCTCATTTCTTGTGGACATGATGACAAAACTAATGTTTTAGGAGAGATTTGAATGTAGTAAGGGAGATGGCTTGGTAAATAGAGTGGGGACAGTGTTTGCAGCCTGGAAGTAAATGCAAGAGTAAGGGTATGCCTACACTGCAATTAAAAACCCATGGCTGACCAGGGCTTACGGGGCTATTTAATTGCAGTGTAGGTGTTCAGGTTTGGGCTGGAATCTGGGCTCCATGACCCTGTGGGGTGGGAGGTCCCAGAGCTTGAGCTGCAGCCCAAGGAGAATGTCTACACTGCAATTAAACAGCCACTTAGCGTGAGCCCCAGTCAGCTGGCATGGGTTTCTAATCGCAGTGTAGACATTCCCTAAGATACTAAGTGGTATCAAGGCTGGCGTCACTAACAAAGAGGACCAGTTAGAGATAAACATGAAATGAGACCAAGATAAGGGTAAGGCCTGCTTAACTGGCAAATAAATCAGACCACTTGTTTATGTTTCTAAATATAGATTGAAGTGCCTACCTTTAGGCAGCCAAATTTCAAGCTTTTCACCTAAGATAATAGCTGATCCCAAATCTACTCTCTCTGTTACCCATATTGCTAATAGAATAATTGTTATTGAATTTTATTTACTATGTTTGGTAATAGATTTTGCTTTATCTTATATCTCTCTGATGATTTCCATTCAGAGAACTCAAAACGTTAACTTAGCCTCATAACTCCTCTATATGGAAGGTAGATATCGTCCTCAAGGACTTTTCTTTTATATTTGGAATGTGCCTACTATTTTTTAGGCACCGCAGAAACAATAAATAGGTTGTTTATGGTGCTAAACATTTCTCTCAAGGAACGTATCAAGAACAATCCTCGCTTCACACGGTGTAAAAATCCCTTCAAATTAAACTCTAGATTGTAAATGTAAAAATGGGGCTGGGGGAAAAATATCCTGCTCAAGGAAAAATAAAAAAAACAAAAAATTATGCCTGTGGCAATGATGAATGCATAAGATTTTAGTTAAATATTGTATTATAATTAATTATGTTAAGTGAGTCTATGAGGATTTATTTAGATATATTAATTGTACCACTAGTTATTTCTCTTGTACTAAACAATATAAGATATACATTTGCCCAGTTTAATGTCTTAAAAGTTCAGATATTTTCACAAGGCAGATAAGTGCAGAGCACTCAGCACTTGTTCTTTCATTTTGATGATTTTGAGTCTGACTAAAATGGGTAAGATCTAACATGTTGCATAAGGAATGGCCTAACATTACTTTAAACCTGGAATGTGTGCCTTTTATGTACATCAATACAGTAACTCTTCATTTAATGTTGTCCCACTTAACATTGTTTCAGTGTTACATTCCTGCTCAATTAGGGAATATGCTCGTTTAAAGTTGTGCAATGCTCCCTTATAATGTTGTTTGGCTGCCTGCTTGTAAGATTCTGTGGAAGAGCAGCGACTTTACAAGGGAGAATTGCACAAGTTCCACTTCTCCACCTCCTCCCCGTCCCTCCCAGCGCTTCCCCACCGCCAAACAGTTGTTTGGCAGCGCTTAGGACTTCCTGGGAGGGAGGGGGAGGAGTGGGGAAGCGCCGTGTCTCTGCTCCTCCCCCTCCCTCCCAGAAAATCCTAAGCACCACTAAACAGCTGTTTGGCAGCGCTTAGGACTTGGGAGGGGAGGGGAAGGGACGTGGCATGCTCTGGAGTGGAGGGGGGACAGGAAGAGGCGGACCAGGAGCATTCCTGACAAAATCCGAGCCTGTTCTCAGGGGAAGCTGCCGCTGCTCCTGCAAAGATGCTTCCTAGCGTCCTTGCCTGCAGCAGGCTGTGCCTGTGTGGGGTAAGGCAGGGGCGCTTCCCAACCACAGTACAGGGGGGAGGAATAGCTCAGTGGTTTGAGCATTGGCCTGCTAAACCCAGGGTTGTAAGTTCAATCCTTGAGGGGGCCATTTAGGGATCTGGGGCAAAAATCTGTCTGGGGATTGGTCCTGCTTTGAGCAGGGAGTTGGACTAGATGGCCTCCTGAGGTCCCTTCCAACCCTGATAGTTTATGATTCTATTGTACATAGTAAATTATAATGCCTTTTGTCTGCCCCTGAAAAATTTCCTTGGAACCTAACCCCCTGCATTTACATTAAATCTTATGTGACAATTGGATTCATTTAACATTGTTTCACTTAAAGTTGCATTTTTCAGGAACATAATGTTAAGTGAGGAGTTACTGTAGTGGTATCATTAAAGAAATTAATTTCATGACAGGGAAGAGCTGTTCTTTCCATGCACAGTAAACGACATTGAAAAGTTCATTGAACATATTAATAGAATAGGAGAACTAGAATACTGCATTTTTTCTGCTTTCTAGTAATGGCTTTAGGTTAGGCTTTATAGTTGGATGGTATAACTTTTTGATTGTTATTTCTACCTAAGTATTAACTTAAACTGAAGTTTATTAAGCCTGGATATTATCTGGGTACAAATTTACACCTGCTGAAACATATTCTGCATGTACAAAAGCAGACCCAGGTATGGTGATGGAATGTGAGCTCTTTAGTATGGCACACTAAGTGAAAGAATCGGCGTCCTCTAAAAGCTGGACGCAGACTAAGGGGCAGATATAATCCAGTAAGATATGGCTCCCTTCTTGCCATGGTGATAGCATAAAAGATCCAGAAACACATTGGAAACATCCCTCAGGAACTACCTACTAGTAGGGTGTCACCTTGCCTCGTGGGTCACAACTGAGAATACCAAATTCAGGACAAGCTGCTGAGAAATAGGGCAGACGCCCCCCAAAACTGGTGGCTATTCTTCCATAGGATATACCAATCCAGCAACAAAAGTAAACTTCTGGCTCACCACACTGGCTAACAAGTCAGAAATGCAGCCACCTTAGGTATTCCAGTCCTAGATTCAACACCTAGACACTAGACTTAATGATGAGTGGTTATTTAAAACCAATTTCATCAACCAAAGGGTTCTTCTGATCCCAAAGGATCAGCCACATACCCAGGTCAATATATAACTTGAATCTTATCCAATAATCATGACGTTGCCAATCCTTTAGTATCTAATAGCTAAAGGTTTATTTATAAAAAGGAAAGAAAGGTGAGAGTTAAAATTGGCTAAAGGAATCAAATACATACATTAATTGCAAGCTTCTTGGATCAGGCTCAAAGCAGTGATGGCACAAACTTCTAACCGGTTAAGTCTCTGGTTGCTCCCAAATGTCCTCCCTCAGTCCCTTGGTTAAAAGTCCAGAGATCAAAGCAGGAAAGAAGCAAAATTGAGATGTTTTCAGGGCCTTATAGCTTTATGTGGAGGGAAACTTCATTATCCCAAACAAAGCCCTCAGCCCAGTTTGTGTAAAAATACAGGTAACAAGATGGCATTTAGGGTCACATGATTTTAGTCACATGCCCTCGCATGCTTTGTTGAGTCATAGCAGAGGCTATTACCCATAGTGTAGTTAGAACGTCGCCAGGAAGTTCCATCAGGTAGGGATAAGCCTCTTCTATGGTCCACTGTGAGTTAAGTGTTCTTTGATGGGCCATTAAACTTGAATAGTCCTTCACAATGTACTGGCCAGACTAAAAGTAAGCTGCCTTGTGGGTGTGACCACAGGAGCAAACATTTGAAATACAGGTATACAGTCAATATTCATAACTTTAGATATAAAAATGATACATGCATACAAATATGATTTGCTGAATATGATTATCCTAACTTCTTCATATGCACCTTACATCACACAGTTCGTACAAGATTTGCAATTATATAACAGTGTTAGCAACAATGATCTACATGATCGTATTTTAATCAGATAATGTCACAATGCTGGTAGCATAAAAGGTCCAGAAACACATTGAAAACTACCTACTACTAGGGTAAAGAGATTCTCTGGGCAGTACACTGCCTCCTCACAACCCCTGACTAGGAGAGATGACTATTCTTGGCTGCTGAATGATCCCTATGGGATCAGTGCAGCCAAGTGTAAATTAGAACAGCCTTGGGGTTGCTCTAGATTATTCCAAGGACCAAAGAGACTCCTTGCTGGCACCAGAATACACTGAGCACAACTCAGCTACAATGATGAATATGGCCCCAAGTCTTCTGGCAACTTTTATTTAAAAAATGCTGTAACAGTGCACAGTAATTGTTCAAACCCTGCAGGTTACAATAGGATTTCTCCGGTGTTTTGTGGACAGTGCCATAGAATACTTTAGAAAGTATTTTATAGTTACAGGTCAATTAATAGGTGCAGCACTGAATTGTTTTCTGGTATACACTCTCCTTAGTCTAGTGGTTCTTCAGTGTCCTGGAGACATTAGGAAAATTATTAAATTGCCTTAGAAGGACTTAGGAAAAACAGAAGTGTGCTCCTATGTAGCTGCTTCATGAAGAATTGTTCTGTTCAGTTTATGGTTTAGGAATTAGAAACCAAAATTAAAGTGTTTCTTGGGAGCAAGGGAGTGCAAGGAGCACTTCCAGCACCAAAGCTCAGGAGGGAGGCATTATATGTTTTACACAGATATCTCCTGAACTTTGGAGAAGTTTGCTGGCAGGGACAGCTCCAGGCACCAGCACAGCAAGTGCGTGCCTGGGACGGCAAGCCACGGGGGGCGGTGTGCCGGTCACCATGAGGGCGTGGCATGCCTGCGGGAGGTCCGCCGGTCCTGCGGCTCTGTTGGCAATTCGGCGGCAGGTATGCCAAAGGCACAGGACCAGCAGATCACCCGCAGGCATGCCGCCAAAGGCCGCTTGACTGCTGTGCTTGGGGCGGCAAAAAACAGAGCTGCCCATTTGCTGGGGAGCAGCATGTTTCATATTTTTAAGAGTATGGCCAGAACTTCCCCAGCATGCTTTGCCAGTGTGTATGGGGCAAGGACAGATTCTGGATGGAATGGGGGTTTGTCCATATGTACTGGCAGAGCTTACCTGCCTCATCCGTTTGTTTTTGGGACAGTTTAGGTTTACAGTCTTCTGCACTGGTTCACTTGGATGGAGAAGGTTATCCCTTTGCCTTTTCACACCTCTAGTACACAGACCAGTCATGATCTGGCCAATGTCTCTGTAGGAAGTTTCTGTATGGAAGTTTTGGAGAGGAGGGGAAAGGAGGAGGAGGGGATGGTTGCATTCAGGACCGGTGCAAGGATATTTTGTGAACTTCCACCTTGTGCTCCCCATTCCCCTCCTCTCCCCCCAGAGCATTGATTATAAGCTTTCAAAAATTAATACTGCATAATGTGGTATTGTTCATTAGAATTAATACAAGGTCATCAGAGGAGATTATCACAACGGTCCCTTCTGGCCCAGGGGAACTTATCAGCAAGGAGGAGGCTGAGAATGCCCACAGCTCGCAGGCTCTCTAAACATTCCCAGGCTCCGAGTACTTCGCCCTCCGGGAGGGGAGGAGACCTGGGGCAAGGAAGGCAGAGCCGGGCTCTCCCAGGGAGCAGGTGAGGATCTCCCTGGGGAATCAGGGCTGGCTCTGATTCCCCGGGGGGAGGCAGTGGGGGTGGTGATGGTGTTTGGAAGCAGCACCTGCACCAGCTCTTTCCCCTCCATCACGCTGCAGGGTTTAGTTTCACTTTCCCTCGCCCCAGAAGGCGGCTGCACCCAGTCCCAGGCACAGCAAGTTGGAGGGTGAAGCTCACCTGAGCTTAGGACCACGTCCTGCCTTCCCCAACAGTGCCATCCCTCGCCCATGCTGGTAGCGGCGCCCGGCCAGCTGTCTCCTCCTTGCTCCGCTGCAGGCTCCCACTGGCCGTCCTGTGCTGCGCCCCTCGCTGCAGGGGCAGGTTTGTTATGGAGGCCTCACTCCCCGCCCATCTGACTCCTGTGACGCTGGAACCGATTTTTGGCGCCCCCAAGTCTTGGCGCCCTAGGCGGCCGCCTAGTTCACCTAGTGGTTACACCAGTCCTGGTTGCATTTAAACAACATTTAACCAAAGTGTGAAAATCTTGCAGGTTTTTGTAAATCGACTTGATACAGAGTGGCCAGAGGAAACACAAGAGGTTGGATGCTGCATACTTACAATGGGAGTTTTGGATAAGTAAGGAGTGTAGGACCTAGATCAAACTCTTAAAAAAATGCTGTGATTCTTCAGAGACAAAGATGGGTTAACTAAAATTTTACTGTAACTGAAGGCCAAATACACTCTTTATGAAGAAAAGCCCCATACAAATGCAGGAATCCTAACAATTCTGAACTTTTTCATTACACTTTTGTTCAGGTTGTTATAAAATTGTGTCAAAACTTCCATAACCACTTCCTTTTTTCACAGCTCTGTTAAGTCGGGTGTAATTATGTTCTTCTTTGTAAAACCTGACATACAGAAGCTTAGACAGATAATGAATTTCAGAGAGTAAATTGTTGAGCCAATTTTAAGTTTCATGTGTAAACTTAATGTAAGTTTGCTGACACTGGAAAATTCCAGGTAGGTGAGATGAGCTCTCTAACCAGCTTGGATTCATAAGCTGAAATCTAACTAGTGATGAATCCACAGCATGAAGTAATTTATTTTGGTATTTTAGGGGTAAAAACAGGCTGAGGTCTGGTTTTCAGATACATGTGCAGCAGCAACAATTTTTAAAAGCAAATTTAAATAGGCATGTTTTCTGCTAACATGTTCCTGATAAACTAGACAAGCCAAATTATTATTTTAAAAAAATCCAAATATAGGAGTGTAACAGGGTTGGGACTCACCACCGCAGCACCTCCTGCTGGCATGCCTGGGAATTAGCTCTGTCCTCTGCCAGGCACCCTCTGCCGGTGGTGTACCATCTGTTGTTGGCTCCCCTGTTGGTGTCCGGACCCGAGTTGCTCACCGGCACCATTTTCAGGACACTGTCCTCCGGCAATGCCCACTGCTCTGGTCTCACCCCCTTCCGGGGGTCTGGTGTTATTGGCAGTCCTCTATCTGTATCTGTTCTAGTGGCCAGCTGCAGCCTCAAAATCTAGCCCCTTTGTCACAGAGGGCAGTCACAACCTGTATCAGGCCATGCTCCTCCTCAGTCAGGTGTAGTACAAAGGGGAAGGGGGAACCCAGGCCCACCAGCTACTCTGGGTCCCAACCCAGGGACCTTCTAGCAGCAGCCTCCCTGCCCTCCTTCTCTCCCCTTGTCAGACTTTGTCCCTGGGCCACTTCCCCTTCAGCTCTGTGCACACACTCAGCCCTTTGTAGCAAGGCCTGCAGTCTGGGGTTTTCCTTAGATGGAGCTCCCCAGCACTACTTGGTTCAAGGTGCTGGTCTCCTGCACAAGAGACACACCTACCCCCATGAAGGTCTGGGACCAACTGCCTGCTCTGTTCCTAGACAGCCTTTATATAGGGCCTAGCCTAGCCCTGAGTGGCTGGCTCTAATATCAGCCCTGATTGGCTATCAGTAGGCCCTTCTTTAATTGGTTACCAGTCTACACAGCTGCTCTGGCCCACTCTAGCTCTCTCTCTCATGGGGATGGGGCAGCCGCCTCACTACAAGGAGTAATGGGATAAAATTAAGAAAGGGAATGTTTAGACAAGATATAAGGAAAACATCCTGACAATGAGCTCTGTTTGCCGGTGGAATAGTCTCCCAGTGGATGTGGTGGAAGCCCTGTCAGTCGAGACAGGACTAGAAGATGTACTGTAGGGAACAGTCCTTCAGACTCTGATACTCATATCATGCACCTTCAATCCCTACAAACCACAGCTAATTATCTTCATTCTCTGAACACACCACCCCTTCTTTGAATCCCTCCATTGGAATTACTTTTTCTGCCATAACAGATTTGGGCTCCTTGACATCATTTTCAAGGCCTATCACAGCTCTATCCCTCCCTACCAATTTACTCTTGTCTCTTACAACACCATCCTCCCCTCCATCTCTTCAGGTCCACCAACAATGCCAGCCTCAACTGCCCCATGTCAGCTTCTCACAACTATCTCTACTTCTTCCAAGCTGTCCCTTATGTATGGAATGCTCTCCTGGAAGCAAGTTGAAAGGCAACTACTCTCTCCTTTAAATTCCTCCTCAAGACATAACTCTGCAGTGATGTCTACAATAAATCTGCCCATAAATAATTCTAGGTTAAGGGCTTTGGGGGCCATAGGGCGGGAGAGAAATGAAAAACATAAATTACTTAATCAACTGACTCTTGCAAGCAAGGGTCAGACCGTTTGGATCACTTAAATCCTTAGAAAGAATATTAGAGGGTAAGGTATGAGGAAACAGGGTCATATTGCCTAATCCTGCAGTCTTTTCTCATTTCTTGACTTGAATAGAAATTTTACTTGAGTAAGGAATTCAGGCCCTGAGTTTATACACTACTTAAACACAAAGCATACGCCAAGGAGAATTTTATAACTGAGATGGTTCTTAATTGTTAGATAATTTGTGATTGCAGAAGAATTGATTTTACTAGACTTTTACATGGTCTAAAAAACCCTTCATTTGAAAGAGTGTAGATTTCATTAATTTGTTTAGGTGATAAGCAACAGGAAAATAACTAAGGGGGCAGATAGTAATTCCTTTATGCACACTGAGGAGTTACTCATTTCATGAGTAGCCCCACTGATTTCAGTAGGATTACTCCATGGAATAAGGTACTCTTTGATGTGACTAAAGGTGAATTAAAGATAATTAATGTATAATCCTGTAGAGCTGAGAATACTCTCTATTGTCTATCTCACATGGTTTTGATTTGTTAATGGTTCTCTTCTAAGTGTTCGAGTATTAAATATAATCATTACATTTATTTAAGTTTTCTTTAAGTTTAAAAATGGCAATGTTCTCAGCTATTTTAGTTAAAATATTATTAATCAAATAATCGTATGTTGTGACTAATCCTTTTCTGTCTTTGAGGAAAATGACTAGTACAAAATTTACTTCATTTCAGGTTTATTAGGATAGGTCTTTCATGTAATAACATGATATTTGATCAGCAGTTATATACCATTTTTGTGGCAATTCTTGAAACTCAGTTACATTCTATTGTTTAACTGTATTAAAAATAATGAGCCAGATTCTGCACTGATGTAAGACTTTAATTTTGCACGAGTATATGCATGTGATAAGTGTATATTTGTTAGAAATGGTTAGCAATTATAGATCTGTGAGAACTGAGCAGAATTACACATGGCAATTACTTTTACACATTATCTGGGGTTACCTGTGCTTAAGACATGCCAAGTGATGTTAGATTAACATGAGCTACATGGTAATTCACATTTAAATATTTCTCCCTAAAACCCAGCATGAAAGTCATAGTCTTTTACACACACACACACACTGAAAATTGTGATCACTGCAGTTGATCAAGTAAGTTTAGGGAAAAATAATTAAACAAAATAAATCCAGTCAACAGCGCACATATCCAATAAAGACTCATGAAATAGCAATAAAAGGCCAAGTTCTGCTTTTGTTACTCATTTGAGTTGGTTTGTTGAAGTCAATGTTCCAGTAATCAGTGGAATTGGTCCCATCAGGCAAGCAGGATTTGATCCTAAGAGAAAATTTTTGAACAAGAAAATTCAGAGTTAATATTGAAACTCCATTTTTAAGCTATTTCTCATTGTGTCTCCTTAATATTGGAGATGTCTCCTAATAATGACAGTTTTAACCTTGCATCCTTTGCTTTGGGGAGTTGAAATGAGATCTTTATCTGAATGGAATGTTTTGTGCGTTAATACTCTGGTAAATTGTGTTTGGAATTGAATCTATATAAGAAATGAATAATAAGTTTAATGAAGCCTAGTTAAAGAAAGCATTACATTACATTTGGATTGCTCCCAGCAATCTTAATTGAACAAAGGGAAGGTTTCCAAATCACCTTTAATGTTGGCTGACTCCCTGAAAACTTTTCTCTGAAGCTAGGAGAAAATACTGTTCCATTCCAATTCCAGACACATACTGTTAAAAAAAAAAAACCACCTCAAATTTGTATTGTATAAGATTAGATCATAAAAATTCAGAATATACTTACTGGAGTGTTTTTTTAATCACAAGTTGATGTCATAATTAA
Source organism: Trachemys scripta elegans (assembly GCF_013100865.1). Taxonomy (NCBI): domain Eukaryota; kingdom Metazoa; phylum Chordata; order Testudines; family Emydidae; genus Trachemys; species Trachemys scripta. Next base: position 140,260,055 of record NC_048300.1, on the reverse strand, counting down.
AGTATGTTATAGTTCTATATTTGCAGTTACTCCATTGTAAAAATGGAATAAATCCTTAGTAACTGAGAGCAAAATTTGGTCCAAAATTAAAATGTAGGCTGCTGACAATTGGAATCAACTCATTAGTCGGGTGGTGGTATCAAAGAAGCAGCTGGAGCTTGTACTGTTTTACTGGCTAGAGAGACAAACAATGGTTTAAAAGCAATATTTCATTGAGCCAAATTGTCACTTGAAAATGTTATCCCATTCTGACACAGTTCTATATATTCTGCCTCTTACAGATCAGATTAGCGATAAAGCAATGTTTGGATTAATGACTCGCAATTGAAAAATTCTAGCCTTGTTTATATTTTATCTGATTTTTTCCTTCTCAGTAGCCCTGCTTTATGCTTACAGCAGCTGTTAACAAATCTGTGAGAAACAAGAGCTGGAACAGTGACAGTTCATTCCGTGGCCATACCTTGTCTATGCCTTGACCTCATTCAGCACTTGATTGAATGTTCACGTTATTCTATTTAAAGACACTTGCTTCACCAGTCATCAATGAGAAATAAATTTATGGGGGGTTTGTAGTAAGGAAAGATAGGTTTGTTTAATTATATTTTGAGGATGTGGATTAAAAATTGAGAGTGAATGGGCTTGGGAAGGGAGTGGAAAAATGGCACTTAGTAAAATTAAAATGAGACATTTACATGTATTCCACACAACACAAAGTTACTCATTCACGCTACCTACCACTTAGTTGGGAAATCTGCCTAATTGAGACTTGGCCTAGGAACCAGTTTAAGATTAATGACACAACAGCACAGACTGCTTCTTAATGGGCACAGTAATTGCTCTTAATGGGGATGCTTCTTGGGACTTCAATGGAGCAATGTTGATTTACAGCAGCTTAGGATCTGGTACTATGACTTCTGTACGTCAGTTTCATAATAGTTCCTAGTGCTTAACTCTCTAATAGCAGCGTTCAGTCCTTTAGCTATGATATGTGTGGAAAGCTTATGAATTGCCTCACTTATCCTCTTTGTGTAAAGGACAAGAAATGTCATAAGTTTGTGTTCACAGACCTTTGAGTTCTTCTGTGATGGGGACTGGGTTTCGTCCCTGCAGAAATAACATGGATTTGAGCACCCAAAACTAGCTGATCACTTGAATTCACAAAGGCACAGGACCACCCAAGTGAAGGCCTTGTGCTTTCCTAGCAGCTCCCAGCTACCCAGAGCCACTTCTGCAGGAGCTATACTGACAGTGACATCCCCACTGGCTACTGCTTCCAGAATCTAAGGAGAGGGAAATGGATAGGTTAGTGTGACAGAACCTTCATTAATTTAAGTGCTACAACCATCCATGCTTTGGTGTGTGGGAATCTCTCTTCCCCAGCCCTCACCCTCCCATTATATGGAGAACTGGCTCCACAGAGACTTCATTGGGGGGCTTCTGCTGGGTCAGAAGAGAGTGGAAGGACTCTGCTGCAGAAGTGTCACTCACTTTTACACCTGCCTACCCAGATACACCTTTTTATTCCCTCCACTTAGTGAGGTCCTTTTAATCAACCTAAAGCATCAATGAAGCACTTTGCTTGCAGGTATTAGCAATAGTTGTTTTGTATCACAACTTTCAGGGAGATTACATCTGTATATCAGTCAGTAAAAATCCCTTTCAGATGATCCTTAAGCACTTTATTAATGGATACATCCAAAGGCCTGGGCAAGTTGGTTTACAAAGAAGAGATAAAAACCATAACAACTTTTGTTTATTTTGTCTAGAAGAACACCCATGTGTGGTCTAGATTGGTTCATAATTAGGATGGCATAGAATTCATGCACTCTATTTTTTAATGTTCATAGCATAGGCCTTCTGTAATGTAAGGCAATATTTGTATGTCCTATGCAATGCTATGTGCTATCACAGTTAGGCCAAAGATTTCCCATATGGAAATTATCCCAGCTTCTCAGGAATAAAATTTGTAAGTGACCCCCTGGTAAATGACCCAGAGAGGCAGGCAGCCAACAGAAAAAGTGAAAGTTTAAAACAATGGAGACTTGTTGCTTATAATCCATCCTTGATGTTTCAAGATAGATTGTTTATAACAATTTGAGTTCATCCATTTAAAATAACAAATTCACTGCACTCCATTCCATAATTACATGTTTGTGAGAACAACTTGCTATTGTTGCCTCTGCCAATCAGCTAAATATATATCACACACACAAACTACATTAAAAGATCATTAATACATATGCACAATCACATTTTTTTCAGTGGGATCCCCTGTCTCATTAGGTGCACAGCCTGGACAGTGCTCATCTACTGAGTAGCTAGTCTATATTTCTTTTATTTTAATCATTCAGTGTTTATTATTTATTGCACTAGATACAAAATTATTAACTTCCTTATGGGCTTTTAAAAGATGCTTTCTTCATAGTGTCTGGGTCCTGGATCCACAAAGGGACTTAAGCATTGCAACTCCTAGCTTTTAGGCACCTAGAAAAAAAAAATCACTGGAACAACAAGAGCCACAAAGGCAGAGTGGCACCTGGACTCCCTATACAATGTAAGTGAACAGATAGGTATCTTAGAATGGGATCCACGAGAGCCAGCATACTAGATAGGGAGCCACGTAAGATGCCAACAGGAGATGTTAAGGGTGGGGTATGTCCTAAATCCTGCCCCTCCCATGGACTTAGGTGTCTAGATTTGTCCTTGAGTCAGACAGTTTAGGTGCCTAAGCTGTTTCTTCAAAGAAATTGCAGACAAATTTAACCAGTTCAGCTAAATAATTAGTCATTGGCCCAGAAAGAAAAAAAGTGAGAGGACTCTAGAGCCCGGTGGTTAGGGCACCCACCCAGGAGGTGGGAACCCAGGGCCCAGTCCCCCTGCTCCAATGAATATCTAATTATTTAACTAAAGTGTAACAGCTTCAACAGAAGAGATTGAGGGAGCCCTACAGCAGAATATCCCATAACCCAGTGGTTAAGACACTCTCCTGAGAGAATTTGAACACAGGTCTCCCATCTTTCTCCCCATCAGGTAGAGGGGGAAACTAAGCCCAGGTCTTTGACATCTCAGCTGAATGTTCTACCTATTGGGCTACAAAGTTGTAAGGGAGGCATCTCCTCCTCTGGCTGGATTACAAGAAGTGGAAGATTGGACAAATGACCAGGGAGGAGTATAAAAATATTGCTCAGGCATGCAGGAGTGAAATCAGGAAGGCCAAATCACAGTTGCAGCAAGCAAGAGATGTTAAGAGTAACAAGAAGGGTTTCTTCAGGTATGTTAGCAACAAGAAGAAAGTCAAGGGAAGTGTGGGCACCTTACTGAATGAGGGAGGCAACCTAGTAACAGAGGATGTGGGAAAAGCTAATGTACTCAATGATTTTTTTGCCTCTGTCTTCACGAACAAGATCAGCTCCCAGACTGCTGCACTGGGCAGCACAGTATGGGGAGAAGGTGACCAGCCCTCTATGGAGAAAGAAGTGGTTCAGGACTATTTAGAAAAAGTGGATGAGCACAAGTCCATGGGGCCGGATGCGCTGGATCTGAGGGTGCTAAAGGAGTTGGCGGTTGTGATTGTAGAGCCATAGGCCATTATCTTTGAAAACTCATGGCGATCAGGGGAGGTCCCGGATGACTGGAAAAAGGCTAATGTAGTGTCCATCTTTAAAAAAGGGAAGAAGGAGGATTCGGGGAACTACAGGCCAGTCAGCCTCACCTCAGTCCCTGGAAAAATCATGGAGCAGGTCCTCAAGGAATCAATTCTGAAGCTCTTAGAGGAGAGGAAAGTGATCAGGAACAGTCAGCATGGATTCACCAAGGGCAAGTCATGCCTGACTGACCTAATTGCCTTCTATGAGGAGATAACTGACTCTGTGGATGAGGGGAAAGCAGTGGATGTGTTATTCCTTGACTTTAGCAAAGCTTTTGATACGGTCTCCCACAATATTCTTGCCAGCAAGTTAAAGAAGTATGGGCTGGATGAATGGACTGTAAGGTCGATAGAAAGCTGGCTAGATTGTCGGGCTCAATGGGTAGTGATCAACGGCTCCATGTCTAGTTGGCAGCTGGTTTCAAGTGGAGTGCCCCAAAGGTCGGTCCTGGGGCTGGTTTTGTTCAATATCTTCATTAATGATCTGGAGGATGGCATGGACTGTACTCTCAGCAAGTTTGCAGATGACACTAAACTGGGAGGAGTTGTAGATACACTGGAGGATAGGGATGGGATACAGAGGGACCTAGACAAATTAGAGGATTGGGCCAAAAGAAACCGGATGAGGTTCAACAAGGACAAGTGCAGAGTCCTGCACTTAGGACGGAAGAATCCCAGGCATTGTTACAGACTAGGGACCGAATGGCTAGGAAACAGTTCTGCATAAAAGGACCTAGGGGTTACAGTGGATGAGAAGCTGGATATGAGTCAGCATGCTCTTGTTGCCAAGAAGGCTAACGGCATTTTGGGCTGTAAAGTAGGGGCATTGCCAGCAGATTGAGGGACATCATCATTCCCCTCTATTCGACATTGGTGAGGCCTCACCTGGAGTACTGTCTCCAGTTTTGTGCCCCACCCTACAAGAAGGATGTGGAAAAATTGTAAAGAGTCCAGTGGAGGGCAACAAAAATGATTAGGGGACTGGAGCACATGACTTATGAGGAGAGGCTGAGGGAACTGGGATTGTTTAGTCTGCAGAAGAGAAGAATGAGGGGGGATTTGATAGCTGCTTTCAACTACCTGGAAGGGGGTTCCAAAGAGGATGGATCTAGACTGTTCTCAGTGGTACCTGATGACAGAACAAGGAGTAATGGTCTCAAGTTGCAGTTGGGGAGGTTTAGGTTGGATATTAGGAAAAACTTTCTCACTAGGAGGGTGGTGAAGCACTGGAATGGGTTACCTGGGAGGTGGTGGAATCTCCTTCCTTAGAGGTTTTTAAGGTCAGGCTTGACAAAGCCCTGGCTGGGATGATTTAGTTGGGAATTGGTCCTGCTTTGAGCAGGGGGTTGGACTAGATGACCTCCTAAGGTCCCTTGCAACCCTGATATTCTATGATTCTGTGATTTTGAATGGGACCCGATCTGGTGGCTTGCTTTGAGCAGGCCTACCAGATTGGGCCCTGCAGGTAAGATAGGTGTTCCCCTACCTATCTTCCCCTGCCTTGAGGGTTTTGATATGATATAGGTGTCCAGAGTGAGGCAGCAGTGTGCATGCCCAGAGGCAGAATCTTTGGCACCTAAGGAACTTTCACGGGGGGGAGGGGGGGAGAGAAAGGTAGGCTCCACCTACAGCAGGGGTAGCCAACCTGAGCCAGAGAAGGAACCAGAGTTTACCAATGTACATTGCCAAAGAGCCACAGTAATATGTCATCCCACCCACCAGCGGCCCCACCAGTCAGCGCCTCCTGCCTGCCACAATCAGCTATTTCGCATGCGCAGGAGGCTTTGCGGGGGAGGAAGGAGGAGTGAGCATGGCAGGCTGAGGGGATGGGGCAGGGGCCTTGGTGGAAGGGGTGGAGTGAGGGCAGGACCTGGAGCAGAGCAGGGGATTGAGCAGTGAGCACCCCCCGGGACATTGGAAAGTTGGCATCTGTAGCTCCAGCCCCGGAGTCAGTGCCTATGCAAGGAGCTGTATATCCTGTGCAGTGAATGAGGATACTGTGATAAAAATACTATATGATCATGTAATTAATGACTATCAAAATGCTTATGCACAATGGGGCTGAATTAGGGTTGTACACACAACCTTAAGGCTGCCATTTCCTAACTTGAGTGCTTGCCTTTGCACCTTAACATTCTTTTAATGTATGTTACCTACACTGCCTATAATATATGTATAAGTTAACATTTGGGCACTGTAGTGAGTCGGTGTGGCTCCCCTCCTGCCCAGAAGAGGGAGCCCACGTGCAGGCACCAGAGTGGGTGGGACCACCACCGCCTGTCCCCGCCCCCCAGAAGTCAAGGGGCGGGACAGGAAGTATAAAGGCCGGCCGCCAGAGCTCAGTCGGCGGCCAGCCACCACAGGGAGCAGATGTACGGCCGGGAGCTCCCGGCCAGGAGACCGTCGAAGACCGAGGCCTGGACCCTAGCTGGCCTGAGCTACCCCGGGCCCACTACGAGGAGGAGCCGCCGGAGCCCGTTCACGCCCGCCACTGGGAGAATCCCTGGGAACCGCACCCCACTAACCCTGAGGGTGAGACCGGACCCGAACCCCTTCGCCCCTGCTGCTATCCAGAGGAGCTGCCTGAGGACCATTGGCCGGACTTCCCGGCAGAGCTACCGGACTTGCCGCCGAGCCCGGGCAGAGAGGAGCCCATGCAGATGGACTGGCCCGATCCCGGCGTGACGAACGAGGTAGGCTTTGAGGGGGATCATGGAAGCAGCCCGGGGGTAGCTGACCCCGGTCCGGCTGTAACCGAGTGTGAGCCTATGTCAGTGTGTTGCGGTCTGGATACCCCACTGACCAGCAGCGGCAGCAACCGCTGTTAAGGCCCCGGGCTGGAATGCAGTGGAGTGGGTGGGCCTGCATTCCCCCCTGCCACCCTCCGCACGGGTGGCAGGCTTCCCCCTCACCCAACGCTTGGCTACGGAAGCCTAGGCGTGCCTTACCTGAACTGTCTGCTCGCTCAGCCCCTGCAACAAGGGCCTGAGCCTAACTGTGTTTGCCCCGCCCTGATCCAGGGCCTGGGCTCCTGAACTGCTTGCTCGCTCAGCCCCCTGCAGTCAAGGGCCTGAGCTTTAACTGTGGTTGCTCCGACTCTGCACCAAAGAGCCGGAGTTTCGGGACTAACTGACTGCTTGTTCCCACAGTAGTGAGTCGGTGTGGCTCCCCTCCTGCCCGGAAGGGTCGAGCCCCGGCTAGGACCTATTACAGGCACATCTGAGGATACTTTCCTATTAAATAATAAAAGAGAATTTGCTTTATCAGACTCTAAGAATGATATTTTTGCAGATAGATGCTCAAGTAAATTTCTAACGTGTGATCCTAAAATTCAGTAATGAAATCCAACTCTATTAGAATGATGTAGAAATCAGCATGATAGAAGAAATCTGAGTTTTCCAGATTTCATACAGAATTCAATATTAATAGCTCAATTTCTTCTCTGAAAGAACTTAACATATTAGGAAAGCAAAAGTTGGGGCAAGTTAAAGGTCATCTGATCTCAATGAAGAGAAACAGCACTAACGAAAGTGGATAATTCGAGGCTTCAGATCTGACTACAGTTCTGTCAAAGAGCCAAGAGAAATGACAGATTCTTCTGCTTCACCAAAGTTGACTATTGCTTAAACTTCAGAAACTGGCGTGTTTATAAAGCTGCACTTAGATGCCTTGCCAGAAGTGAAGCTGCTGGCTATATACTAGTTTCTTTTAATAAATTCATGTTCAAATGTTGCAGATCTTCAAATATGTCATTTCTTCTATTTATACTACATGCCTGCTTGCTTCCATTTAACCCCTTCCATGGGAAGGGTACTTACAACACTTGCTGTTGCAGGAATTATGAGTTTACAGCTAAAATACATCAAGATTCAATATACTGTCCCTTTGGGATATCTCAGGTAGACGCTATGTTTAGTTTCTCTGCATATATTTTACTTTATATAACTATTCATATTTTGGGGCACTTGCTCATGAAATTGGAAGAGGTCCATTTAAGATGTAAACAAAATACAACTTAAATATTCAGTACATTTATTCCAAAGTGGCCATCAAAAGTGTATTGTTCTGTACAACACCAAAAATCTATGCATGATCAGAATTATCATGGAACAAGATATTTCTAAAATGAGATTTGAAAAGTCTCTAATACTTGCAGTGACCCTCTCAGAATAATTATTCACAAATTTACCATCAATTTTGCAAAACTATTACATTCAAGAATATCACGACTTTGTGTGCAGGTCACAAACACAAAACAGGCATAATTGCTGAATAAGTTACTTGTTACAAATTATTCATCCAGGGCTGGTAAATATCAAATCATCCTTCTATCTGTGAACTCACGGATTTCCAATCAAAGAATTCAGATCTATAGTCATATGAAAATGGACTATATAGTTTTTGTAATAAAGAAGGCAGATTGGCGACTAGACTAGATTAAACAAGGTAATGTGAACAAGATATGGGAATTTGTTATATCATTGTACAACTATGAGGCAGCTGGAATATGGTGTCAGATTTTGGCCCCTTACTTCAATAGAGCCAAATTGCAAGCCCCTTATCACCATTACTCACTAGCACGACTAAGGGTTTCACCCTGTGGTCCATAAGGATGTATACATCATAAGGTAGGTCCACAAAAGAACTACTAATTTGACTTAGTGAATTTGCCTTGGATTTACACTGCTGTAAATGAGAATACAGTCTGACCCTATGTTCACATGTGAATTCATTTTTCTCCTTGAAACACAACTGGTGAGGACATTACAGACTTTAAAGAGAGCAACAGTAGTTTACTGATTCAAAAGGGGACAGTAATCTTTTGTGAAACCAGGATAAACTCTTCCATAGCATCACTCAGAATTTGCTAGAATACTTTAAAATGACTGCAGAAAGAAGATTTGTAATCAGCTTTACTAGAAATGGTTAATATTTTTTGGAGATCCCAGACATGAGTAACTTTTATTGGACACTATAAATTTAGAGAGACAAGGTGGGTGAGGAAATATCTTTTACTGGATCAATTTCTGTTAGTGAAAGAGACAAGAGTTTGAAAGCTTGTCTTTCACCAACAGAAGTTAATCCAATAAAAGATATTACCTCACCCACCTTCTCTCATAACCAGCACACAGCTGCTACAACAACACTGCAAACAACTATACATTATGACAGGAATAAAGAAAGGAAGACATTTCATTCTTTAACTTTTATTGTTTATTTTATACAAAGCTGCTGCTTGCTGTGCCAGTCTACAAGCTTTTTCACAAAAAATGGAGTTAGGAAATTTGGGTTCTGTATTCCTGTCTCTGCCACTACTTGCTCTGTCTCCATGGGAAAGTCATCTAACATCTCTGCCTCAGTTTCCCCATCTGTAAAAATGGGGATTATTCTTAGTTTTGAAAAGTGAATCAAGATCTACAAATGGAAAGGGCTATATTAGACCCAAGTATTATTATTTAAGAATGTCAATCTTAATATGCCAAAAATAATAATTTCAGAGTATGACACAGCAGGTAAGCAGAGATCAGTGAAGGGGAGAAGATTAACACATGGATTTGTGTTTCAAACAAAGAAAGGAAAAATAAAATTGGAACTCTGGCTGAAAGAACCCGAACTGTTGAAAAGGTTTATTACAAGGTCAAGCATCTAGCTTAGAATGAGTGACTTTCACAATATCGTTTCTCTCAGAGGACCCAATTATAAAATCTTCAGGCACATCTCAGAAATCAGTAGGAGGTTTGCTGGAGTAAGAATTTCCAGTTCAAGCCTAGTCCTTGTTCTGTACCCTCCCACATGAACAGAACCACATTCTGCTCATGGTGAGATCCTCTGGCTGTCTCTGCCCTGAAGACAGTCAGCTGTGGTAGTTTCTGTCTTCAAGAAGACTGTTTCTCTCCCTCTTCTAACCCCAGGACTGGGTCTGTATACCCATTCACACAGAGTCAGTAAGAATCTTAATGAATAAATTGCAATGAAGTTTTCGATTACTTTATTGTAAGTGCCTTGGAATTGGATTGATATTCTAATCCATCTATATGCAATTTAGATGCCAGCTCATGCTGTTGAACAATTAGCTGACCATACTTGAAATTTGCACTGTGAGAGCCATTGCAGTCTCAATTTGGCTGAAACAGGGTCTCTTAGTTTGGACTCATCTTTCTCATCTTGTACAAACTGTTCTTAGGAACTACATTTTAAGGGCTGGATCCTCAGCTGGTGTAAATTCCAGCTCTATATAAGCCACTGGAAAATCTGGCCTGGTAAATTAAAGGAGACATAACTGGGTATGAGAATACATGTATATAAGTTTGACCATCCCTAAAGTCACTGTACTCACTTTTAAAAAAAGTCTTTATTTCTTCAAAGATGCCTAATTGATTAGGATGTATATTACAAGGCCACTAGCCTTTCTCTGTAGTAGATACACCATATCCAAAGGATGCAGTACTCCAGAAATGCTTAATCACCACAGTAATCACTCAGGAAAAAAATATATATATGGGCACTTGGACCCAGATCCATAGAGGTACTTAAGCACCCAAGTTCCTTTGTGGATTTGGGCCTTGGTGTAGGCATTTCATTAGTTTTCTTCTCTCAGATCCAAGGGAAGGCAGAAAATGACAGCATTTCAATGGGAGACCTGTCTGCTCAAATGTTACTTCTGTCTCCAGTTTGAACTGAAAAATAGGAGGACACAACAGCTAGAGTTCTCTTAAGCAATTGCTCTGCTTATTAGTTACAGAATGATACATATTTTTGCTATAGTTTTTAATCACTTGCCAAAAACCAGCCAGCCAATCCTGGCATGACTGTATTCAATCCTTCTCCTGTACTTTTATTATACCAAAGGCCATTAAGATTCTTAATAAACACAGGTGTAATATATAATCTGCACACCATAAAAAGAGTGCACTAGATGTACAGTGTTTCTCCTTTGACTGTTTAAGCCCATTAAAATTACTTCCTCAGTGATCTTGCAGTATCAGTTCCCCCCCCCTTATGTTTGTTTATTGTTTGGAATTTTATATGAAAAGGATATACATATTCCTGTTTGTTTGTTTGTTTTTAGTTTTGTATTGTTGTATTTCTTGGATAATTATCATTGATCTACAATACCCACACTGCAGTTAATACTGAATACTTGATAGTAATATCTTACTTACATAATTGTTTTCTGTAATTGAACAGAGTAAATGCACACACCCACGTGACCACTTTGCAAAGTAAGCATACCAAACCATTGGACTGGCTGTATGGAATAGGGTATTAAGTTTTTTTTTTTTTTTTTTAAACTACAAGGATAGTGTGAAATTCTGGCTCCACTGAAGTCAATGACAAAACTCCCATTGACTTTAAAGGGGCCAGGATTTCATATATACAGTCAGAATGTATGGACAAATATAGGCTCTGATCTTTCAACTCTTATACAAACACACATAGCCCTTACTCATTCAACTAGTACCACAGAAATCACACTGAAATCATTGTGCCTCCTGCATGAGTTATGATTTTGCGACTGGGTCCATAGGAATTAATTTGCCTGCAAACCTATATACATGTCCAAATTAATAGAAAAATCAAAGTCACTATTCAAAACATCAGTGTGCTTGCAAATTTAATATTTTTTTAAAAGTATACACAAATATATGTTGCCTCACCACCTTTGAGGATAGATAGTAATTGTGTAACCCCTACTCCCCCAACTCAGTTTGCCAGTGCCTGAAGTGTCAGTCTGAACCTCTGGGACTACAACTGTCACGAGTACCAGAGCCTGTGGACACCATTTTCCACTATGCTTGTTGTCAACGGTGTGAACAAAAATGGACTAGAAATGCCTGCTGAGACCACTAGGCAGGCTTCTGCACAGTGTAATATGGACAAGCAGTTTGCTGGGCCAATGATGAGCCGGGACTGCTCAGTCCCTCAGTGGGAGGAAACAGCCTGACTCAGAGACAAGGTTTTGTTTTGGGTTTGAGCTTGTGTTAGGAGCTGTGTCAGAGAAGCAGAATGCCTCAGGGAGTCTGATAAACTCCCACCCACTCCCCACAAAGGAAGTCTTTGAACCGCAGGGGGAAAGTTGCATGGCCAGGCAGTTCCAGCCCTGCAGAGATCAGCATTCAGAGCGGTAGAGATCTGAACTGACCCTGGCAACTGACAGCCTCCACCGGACTCTGGATCAGGGAGTCAGGTAAGGACCCTGCCCCACGTGGGACAAAGACACAGTTAAGGGGACTAATTTTGTTTAAGCCGGCCAATGTTCACAGTGCAGCAGCACTATTTTTTGGACTCGCTCTCAGCTAGGGAAGTTGTTGGAGGGAATCAGGGATTTGGGAAGGATTGTGAGCATGGGGAAGTGTTTGGTACTTTAACCCTAATACTTTCCTTCCCCATATCTTTTCCTATTCCCAGTCTCCTTTGTTAGAGTTATTTTTGGGTGTGTCATTTCTTTGCTGGGGTTTGTGTTGATACACTTTACTGTTTCCTGCGTCTTACATTCCTTGTAAGATAGTAACATTATTCCTTTTCCTCAGGGACAGCACCTGTTGTGTCCTGGGCGGAGGCACCAGGCATCATAAAAAAAGCCTTAAACCCAATCCATGTGAGGAGATGGGAGAAGCCACTCCAAGTAACAAGCACCAGGGCGGAGGCTACAGTTGACTAGGACAACACAAATTACTGGGCTCAACAAAAAGGAGAAGTGGGATGAAATTCAATGGCCTGTATTTTACAGGAGTCATGCTGGATAATCCAATGGTTTCTTCTGGCCCTAAACAAAAACAAACAAACAAAAAAAGCCATCTATGAAAAGGTCCTAAATACTGTATGCTGTAGTAGGAGGAGTTCTTATCTTTGATAAAACCGTTTAAATATCAGTGTCTATTGGCTTTTTTGGTATGGTAGATACATTATTCCCCAACATGCACATCCTCATTCCACAGAAGGATACATTTCATAACCTTAATGCTTTATCCACTTAGACTATCACAGGAATTTTTCCTTCTCAAAACGTCAGGTAACACATAAAACCAGACACATAGGACCAGACAAGAACACTAGGACACTTAAGTACTCAGTAAAACGTATATTAAAAACTTATATTTGAAATTCAGAACATCTTCATTGTATATAGATGGCAACAGCAACAAAAAACTTCTGCCTGTTTTGTCCCTCCATTCCCAGCAAAGGGATTTGACTTTAATTTTATACCAACTCTGTTGTTTTTATCAGATTCAGTACAAGTGCATATCATGAATCTAGGAGCAACTTATAGATCCTTTAAATTTTGTCTTGAATTTTAAGCCTTTCTAGCTGAACAATTTCCTATGCTTGTTTGTTCACTCACACTGCCAATCGCCAAGGCAATAGTTTGACCTCTGATGGTCCCGTTTGATGTTTTCCAAATTAAAAGACCAGATAGCGAAGATGCCATTATTCATTTCCAAAAAAGCTATTTCATCTTCTAAGTAAAATTGTACAATGTGGGGGCTTTTAAAATTATTAAATATTTAGCTTACATTAGATTTATGTGGCTTTGTAGAACCCAGTTCACCATTGCTATGCATCTTTGATAGCAAAGTGGTGCAAAATGCTACCATGATTTGGCAGAGTTTTACACTCATTTTGTATTACTTCGCACTTGTGTAAATGACAATATGAAGTATGTGTAAGCCTTGTGGCCCAAAGGGCATGAACAGGGGAAAGAAAGGCCACAGAGTTGCTTCATCTGTTAGTAGAGATGGTNCCTGACTGAACTCAGCTTCCTCCATCTCTCCCCACTTATATGGCTCAGATCATGGTACAATCTTTTAACCCAACTGGGGACAGGGGTTAACTGACCAGTCACGGTTCCATTATTCTTTTCCCTTTTAAAAGGCAAGGGTCGCCTTGTGACAGCCTGAGTAAAGGTTAACTACAGATTGCAGGATTTGGCCTATGTTCTATATACTCACAGATAATCTGAACATTAGAAGAGTGTGCTCATGGGCATTTAGGTGTGATAATTAAATGTCTAATTCCTTAGACATTCTGATGTCTTCTCTTTGACTGCATGGTTGTATGTAATGCTCATGTAGCCTCAAGAACTCTAACACTAAAGTTTACTGAAGCAGATGCATAAACTGTATGGAGGATACATAAACTAATACCAAGCTTAGATGTCACAATTTCTCACAGTTAGCAGAAAGCAAAATGCTCTGGAAGTCCTCATGTCTAGGATTTCCTCTAGTGGCAATATAATTACTGCATGCTGTGCTAAATACTCACTAGTATTCACTGACAGTAAGTCCTCCGGTAATATACACAGCACTTTCTTTTTTCTCTCTGCACTATTGTTCTCCCTCACTGATCAACAGAGTGCCTCACTGAGCAAGTGTCAGCACGGCACAGAATACAGAAAGGAGAGAAGGAAACAAAATGGCCACTACCCTTACTGTTACCTGAATTGCAGGAATAAACAGTCCTCTTCAGTCCTTCTTTCTGTCTTATAGCAAAAAAGCCAGAAAACTCTGATCATCAGCTTGAAGTTTTCATCTAGTTGTTCCACAGGACAGTATGTTTCTCTCACAGCGCAAGCAGAGGGCTTGTCCCTCCCCATCCGCTGATGCCCTGATATCCCTGGCAAAATTCTGTGGGCCTCAGGGCACCCACAGATGGCCGAAGCTTTTCAATGGAGGCTTCTGAGCCTCACTTTCCCTATGGCAGCAAATTTTAGGAGCCATATTGAATCACACCAGTGTGCAATTGGAGGAATAACATGCAGAATCAGGCCCCAGTTTACATCTCTATGAAGTGTCCTTTGACACATTGCTCAGTCCTGGGTGACTATTTCATCTTTATCTTCCTCTGGTGATACAGCCATAATCCAGTTCCTCTTGATTGCATGATTCTCAGCCCTTTGATTTACATCCTGGTTAGAATCTGATTCACCAGATGAATTACCCTTGCATTAAGAGAGCCACAGAGTGAGCCCTGCTGCTTTTTAGAAGTCTAATCACTGTTTGTTTTAGCAGTGTCCTTACTCCTCCCCTGTTCTACAGGTTTTTTTCTCTATAACACTTAATCCTGATCTTTTAAATATTTAAACCTTATACAGTTTACAAGGATGCAATGCATTTACTGTTCATCTTAATGCTAGCACCATTACCAGTCCTGGTTTCTCTCCATAGTCATTACTCATGATCCACATAGTGTCAGGTAAGTTAGGCTTCTCATTTTCTCTCTTCTTGCCCTGGAGACCCATGGCAGTAATCATGTTATCAATGAAGATGGTCTTGGGAACTTAGAGCTGTAGCTTGCTTTCAGTACTCCAGCAGTTAATTATCTATTTCTTATATATGACATTAAATGACAAATAGGAATCTCACTTAAATTGTTCTGTCTGTGTTTGTCTGAATTTGTAAGTTAACTCTAGTCAGTCTCTATATCACTAGAATGTTTTCCTGGAAGAAACTGTCCTTTGATTAGAACTGTCAGTTTGAGATGTACAGGGCTGCTTTGATTCTGTATCATTTAGTTCACTCTAGTGGTTTCTGCTTGTAGGTTTTTATTCTGCTTTTTATTCTTTCCATACAGAGAGAATTAGTCTATACTTTCCCTTTGACCTCTTGATAATGATGAATAAACTGCAAAAATGGCAGCCTGCCCCTTCAATAGCTGAGGGAGGGAGGGAGGGAAGGGGCACAGGTGTTGGGAATCAGCTGAACAGTACCTCATGATTGGCCCACACTCTCAGCTGGATGATATAAAGGAGGGTTCAGCCCTATATGAGGGTATAGGAAATCAGCATACAGGATGCTGTTCTGTAGTTGGTCTGGGTCAGGTGATTTCCCCCAGTTGGGGAAAGTCCTTCCTGGTAGTTGCTGGAGGTCAGAGGGCCCCTGTCTGAATCTTTCACCAGATGGAAGTTTGTGTTACTTTTTCACTTTTCTTTGATTGTGAAGATAATAAAGAGAGCCCTGAAGAAAGACTAAAGTGGGTATGGCTGTTTATTTGTCCCCAGCTGGTGATTAGGACCACCAGTCTACACCTTTCCCTTTCACAAAGCTTTTCCACCATAATCTGAACAATATAACCATCACCCCTGCACTAAAAAAGAAACCCAGTGCATAAAACTTGAGTTTTCTATCACCTGAAAAAGCATGAAGAGAGGAAGGAGACTCCATGAAATGTACGAGGGACTTTGGCTATAGTCAATCTATTTGTGTGGAAGGCGCTCAGGTTCTATAGTGATGGGTGCCAGTGCAACCCCCTACATAGATAGACACACTGTAGTTGCCAGTTATCTTGACCACTATGTTTAATTTCCATTGAGAGAATAGAAGCCATCGGCCTAAATGCTTTTCTGTTTTCACCAGGGGTGGCAGAGCCTTCCCAAAAGTGGGGGGGGGCAGGGCCCCTGCCCCACTGAGGCCCTGCCCTCTTCCCCCCCCCAAGGCCCTGCTCCTGGCCATACTGGAGTGGCCCCCCATCCAGGGCAGGTGGAGGGACCCAAACTCCCCCACAGCTGCCCATGCAGCTCTTACCCCAACCGGGGTGGGGTGGGGCCTCGGAGCCACAGCCCGGCCATGGTAAGAACCACACAGGCAGCTGTGGGGATCCATGTTGCAGACCCTCCACCTGCACTGGGCAGGGGACCCTGGGGGCAAGGACATGGGGTAGGGGGCTGCTTTCAAGCCCCCTGCACCATGGGCAAGTGGAGGATCTACACAGTTCCCACAACTGCCTGGGCTCTATCAGTTCCTGGCCTGGCTGAGGGAATGGGGCTTGGGGAGGAAGAGGAGGTGAAGGGAGCAGGGTCCGCCATGGTAAAAAAGTGTCCACTTTTAAGAAGTGGGAGGGTTGTGGACCCCCAGCCCCATTCCAGTGCCACCGGTTTCCATAAGAGGAGTGGAGTACAGATGCACAAACCCACCCCCAAAAGTGAAGACTGGGTGTGATGGGGACTGGCTCCACAACACATACTCCTTCCCCCAACCACCTGTTTCTGACCCTGCAGAAGTTCTCCTGTGGGTGATTCAAGGCATTCTGGTCCTGTAATTGTACAGAGGACTGGGATGACTTGGAATCATAGCCAGAGAGACCAGCAGACTTCATGGCATCATGCCCTGTGAAACTTCTGGGACACACTTCAAATGAACGATAACACCCTTAATTTGCATGAATCCCTTCTCTATGGTGTGAAAGTCCCATTGAAGGGGTTTCGAGGAAAGTGGCTGGGATGTGTGAATGGGGAGGCGGTGGTGATGGCAGCACAGAGATTGAAAAAATGCTGTCTGGGGATTTCTGTGCAGTGGCCCTTGGCTCTGATGGCTGATGGAACAACTAGTTGTTCCCACTGACCTCAGCAGAAGCTCAGTACTTTTGAAAATCAAGACACTGATTTAGGTGCCTATTTATGGATTTAGGAGCCTAACTTTAGGCTCCAATTTTGAAAATCAGGTGTTCATTATTCATGCTGTTTGCTTCTTGTATTTGACCAGTAAAGACTGAACAGTTCTATTCAGTTCCATGTCTGTTTCTAGTCAGTTTTATGCACTATGAAAGCCGGTAAGGGTTATGTTGCAAACACTTCAGAAAAAACATCTAAAAAAACCCCCAAAACTGTTTTAACTAAAATTTTACAATAAAAGTCATGAACATATTTCTGTGAATAGTAGGTTTTGGTATAAACTTTGTGGCCCACTTGCTACGTTTTTATAATAGTAGCTAAGCAGGTAATAGTAGTCATTATCTATTGGCCAGCCATGAAGAGACATGAGTTTCTGACCGTCAGAGGGGTGAAATATTGGAACGGCCTTCCGAGGGAAACGGTGGGGGCGACGGACCTGTCTGGTTTTAAGATTAAGTTAGATAAGTTTATGGAGGGAATGGTTTAATGGTAAAACATAGTAGCCAAGGAAAACCAAGCAATGGTACGTAAATAGCATAATGGCCAACAAGGGTCAGGCTAGAGACTCTTGCCTACATGCTCGGGATATTACTGATCGCCATATTTGGGGTCGGGAAGGAATTTTCCTCCAGGGTAGATTGGCTGAGACTCTGGAGGTTTTTCGCCTTCCTCCGCAGCATGGGGCAGGGATCACTAGCAGGAGGGTCTCTGCCGATTGAAGTCACTAAAACACAGGATTGGGGACTTCAACGGCAGAGTCCAGGGAAGGGTCTTGTGGCCTGCAGCATGCAGGGGGTCAGACCAGATGATCATAATGGTCCCTTCTGACCTTAAAGTCTATGAGTCTATGAGATAAACAGCCATTGTGTTACATTAACAAAATCTACATTTTGGGAATAATGTACCTGACAGTGTCCTTTTAAGTTAATATCCTTTAAACTGCATAACTGTGTAAGGTTAACCCATTTTCACTATGTTAGAGCATTCATGTATAATTTTTCACTCCCATTAAGTAATCTCACATTCTCCAGGATGTTATATAATACTAATGGGAAATACTAAACATGAACCCATTTTGTATAATTAATAGCTCTGTCCCCAATACAGATGAGGAAAATTTCTAAAAGGTTTTAATTAAAGGCTGACTTAACTTGGACAAATATAATTTAAGAGCGGGTGAGACTTTAGTTACCTTCTTAACTTAAAAGTAGATTAGTCAACAGAAAGACCAAGAACCAACTCTGACCCATTGAAAGAACTGTGAGGAATTATAAAGCATTTTCTGTAACTCAGAATTCTCCTCAGCCTGCTGTCAGGGAACACTCATTGTTCCTCAGTGCATGATTTCAGCTGAACTATTTCTTTGTTAGAGTATCAAAAAATCAAAACAGCTATGGAGGGCATCAGAGCCCTCTCAGATCACTCCCCTTCATACATGGCAATTACAGGCTCCCTAGAACAAGCAATGACTAGTTGGAGACAACATAAATGCAAGTTACTTGTGTGTACAAAGCATAATAAAGCTTTCTGGACAGCAGGGAGATTCATTTTTATAAACAAATCTATTAGTGTGTGTTTGTTCTGTATTAGAGCCCCTCCATTTATGAGACATTGTGGAAAAAATCAGTTGAAACTTACTGCAGCTTTCTGAAAATGTATATTTTTCCTAGTTTCCCATAATAAAGGTGGTTTGCTTTCAAATTATCATAGCTCGAGAAAGGCTCTAAATGTTCCAGTTATGATTCAGGGAATTACAGAATCCATATACAAATATGAAAGATGCCAGATGATCACAGTTTCCAGTTGAGTTCTCGCAAATGTTCATGGGCATGTCCCTTGATCTTTTTAACAATGCATGTGAATACTATGTTCAGCATGTATCTCAACATGAAAAGACAGGAATCCCCAGGAATGCCTTAAAGGCCAGTGAGGTTTGAGAGTAAAGAAATATATGACAATTGCTCTAAGAATAATACTTTTTTGATGAGGCTTCTCTAAATGGATTAGCATATAGTAGTTGTGTCTAAACTGCAGCAGATTTTATTTGAACAAAAGTACTATATTCATGGTAACAATGAGGAGTCCGGTGGAACCTTAAAGACTAACAGATTTATTTGTGCATAAGCTTTCGTGGGTAAAACCCCCACTTCTTCAGATGCATTTCGTGGGGGGTTTTTTTCCCCATAAAAGCTTATGCCCAAATAAATCTGTTTGTCTTTAAAGGGCAACTGGATTCCTCATTGTTTTTGTGCATACAGACTAACACGGCCACCCCTCTGATATATTCATGGTAATAACTCATTAATTACTTTTCACTAGTGTGACAGTGCACACTCATCTCTTGTGAGCCCCTCCTGTCAGGTAGGGCTGGCATCTTTCTAATCACACAGAACCAAACACCCCTGCCCCGCCTCTTCTCCAAGGCCCTGCCCCCTCCATCTTGCTCACTCTTCCCCACCCTCACTTTCACTGGGCTGGGGCAGGGGGTTGAGGTGCAGGAGGGGGTATAGGCTCTGGACTGGGGCTGCAGGCTCTGGGGTGTGGCCAGGGATGAGGGGTTTGTGGTGCAGGAGGGGGCTGTGGCCTGGGGCCAAGGGGTTCAGAGTGCATGGGGGGGGGCTCTGGTTGGGGGGGTGGGCTCTGGGGTGGGGCCAGGGATGAGGCATTTGGAGTGCAGGAGGGCGCTCCAGCTGGGGGAGAGGGTTGGGGAGCAGGAGGGTGAGGGCTCCAGCTGGGGGTGCGGGCTCTGGAGTGGGGCCAGGAACAAGGGGTTTGAGTGTGAGAGGGGACTCCAGGCTGGGGCAGGGGGTTGGGATGCAGGAGGGGGTATGGGGTCCTGGCAGCACTTACCACAGCTCCGAGGAAGCGGCCGCCAGATCCCTGCAGCCTCTAGGTGCGTGGGTGACCAGGCAGCTCTGCACCGCATGTGCTGCCTTCATGCCTGTAAGCTCTGTCCCCCCACCTCCTGCAGCTCCCATTGGTCATGGTTCTCAGCCAATAGAAGCTGTGGAGCCAATGCTGGGGGCAGTGTGCAAAACCTCCCAGTCCCTGGCCGCCCCAGCACCTAGGGGCCACAGGGACCTGGCAGCTGCTTTTGGGAGCTGTGTGGGGCCAGGGCAGACAGGGAGCCTGCCTTAGCCCCAAGCCCCTGCTGCGCCACCAACTGGACTTTTAATGGCCCAGTCGGCAGTGCCAACCGGAGCCACCAGGGTCCCTTTTCATCCGGCCTTTCTGGTCAAAAACCAGATGCCTGGCAATCCTACTGTCAGGTGAGTGCAAACTTGCACACTATCTCTCTTTTGGGAGTGCCCCATCAGCTATTGCCCTCATCAGGTGGGTCTTCAGTGGCTCAGCCCTCCAGCCAAGTCACACAGTCAACATGTGAATGAACAAACCCATTTCAGGGTAAGACATCCAATAGGGCCTGTCCCTGTGCCCTTAGTAATGTCTTTAGCCTAGTTCCTAGGCTCAGTCCTCAGTCTTCCTGGGCTAGCTTTTAGTCCATGTCTGCTCTGGTATGGAGCAGTGCCCTGGTATAGAGTAGTGCACCTAGGTCTTTCTCCCTCAAGACTCTAAGTCTTGCCCTTCACTTGGGCCTCTAAACAAGCCTTATCACGTTCTTGGGGCTTAGGCTATCCTGCCAGTGGCAGGACTCAGGCCCACCCACTACTGTGAGTCACAACCCAGGGAATCTATAAATAGCTGCTACATGCTGCTTCCTATAATAGGTCCTGCTGCTATTCCCTGGGCCACTTCCCACATAGCCCCTTCCTCTTCACCCTTCCCTCAGGGTTCTCTGTTTATCCTCCAAGGATTGCATTAGCACTTTTGGTCACAGGATCAAACTGGGAGCTCATGTCTCCATTTGGTCCTCAGCTGTTCTAAGCCAATTTCACTGTTGAAGGCATCTCATGGAAATTAGAGGAGGTGGAAGAAAGGTCTAGTGGTTAAGGCACTGAAGTGAAACTCAGTGGCAAAGCAGGCCACTCATATGCATCACATTGCAGGGTTGGGATCAGATTGAAATATAAAAAATTAGTGACCTTAGATATGATTTACAAAGACCCCAATATTTCATTTGGCTCTGTGTGGAGCCCCACTGAAATCAACCAACCACAGATCCAATTGCAGGATTGGGACTTCTGTTTCTTCTTCCATCTTAAATTCAGTTAATAGGTTTCCACTACTCAAGGATACTTTATTTCTCCTACTTTATATACCCAAATACAATACATATCATGATCTATTTAAACTTCAGGCAAACCAGAACTTTATTGTTTCGGTCTTCATTGTGACAGTGTTAAACAACGAAAAGCCTTGGGCAAAATGCTTGTCAGGCAGCCCAAGCTCTTGTTTTGGTGCTGGAGCCTGGGAAATCTCTCTCTATGCTTTTAGAACAATTAGAGTTCAAAGCCCTACATTTCGTAGTATTTTCAGCAGAATTGCATTACCCAGGACATTGCCTCATTCTATATTTCTCAAGTGTTTTATGAAAACAGGATATTTGTTTCTTAAGACTTCATTTCCTTCTGCTGTTTCTTCCCTACCTTATACCACAGATCATAATCCTGTTTGTCATCACAATCTGTTGTGGAAATTATGGGCTGATGGTGCTTGTACTGAAGGTCAATGGCAAAACTCCTTTTGACTTAACTGGTACAGAATTAGGCCCTATTACATCACAAAAAAGACCATGATATTAAATGGGGATAAGTTTTAGAAAGAGAAATCCAGTTTTCAGGTAAATAGCCTTATAGAGGAGAGAGAGAAGAGAATTAGAAAAATTACAATCTATCCTTTAAAGGAATAAGTCTCAAAATTACATTTTTCAAAGTTTTCCACAAAGTGTCAGAGTCCCTTATTTACTAAAGTACGGTTTTCTCACCAGGGCCTAAATTTTCAGGTGTCTTGCATAAGGCACCCCAAAATTGAGGCACCCAAAATCAATGGCTACTCTTTAATATTTTGGTCCAGGGCTTTAAGTTTGCTATATGATCTTGGAGATCACACAGCTTTCCAAAGAACCAGCTGCTCTAAAATCTTGCTCTTCCGAAGTAGGAAAATCTTGCCCAGGATGAAATGGACAAGAATCTTTCAGAGAAAGGGACAAGAATCTTTCACAGAAAGGGCTCTGGCAGTGTTCACAGAGGCTTAGACCATAGCAATGTGAAGTGGCATTTTGGGGGCTGCATAGTAAATGCTGAGAGTTTGGCCAGCTCCACCATTATACAAATTCTTCTCTTGGTGGGGCACAGCTGTAGTTCTGTGATACCACTCTGCAGCTGGGAAGAGAAAGGGGAAGAGTTCCTAAACTCATGGAGCCCCACCCAGCCATACCAACTCCATGTAATTCAGCAGTGGGCTTTGGCTGTATATAGGTGTGAATTGTCACAATTCCTCTTTATCAATTTAAAAAAAAAATCAAAAGAGCAATATCAAAGATATGGTAATAAAATACATGAAAATCACAAAACACCCCTAATGATAGAAAAATATTGTTTTATGAGCAGAAAGTAAACTGCACTGCATTGATTGTGATACAACGATCTGCAGGGTTTTTGTAATGCTTTACTTTCAAACTGAAATATTTTTATTTTTGATTAAGGAAAACTACACCCAAACTCAGAACAGATATAAAATCTCCATGAGCATAACTCTCACTCTGAAAGATCGTTCATCTTGAATCCTCTCCCAGACATCCCCCCGAGTAAATAGGAACAGAGCCTCCTTGCTTATAAAGAATCAGAGCTGCATACACCACACTTTCCTCACCTACTTTTGAATGCTGTTTCAGAGGATGGTATAGCAAGAGTAGCTCATAAAACTGGAGAGGTTTCAAAATGTACTGCCCTGGGGCATACTAGAAACTAACTCTCCAGTTTTACAGTGGGGAGAGAAAAGATGAAAGATTTGTGTGATAGGCAGAGCGAATGAGAAAAGTGATTCACACAGTACATAGTGTATTTCTCCTCTAGGGGAATCTTTGAGGAAAAGGTAGGTTATTCTGACAACACTAGAGAAATACCAGAATGTGCAGTCATGTGGAATTTTAAAAATAAAACTCTAAAAAATTCTGCAGTCAGGAATTAACAGATAGAAGATGTGTTAGCAGGGAGAATAAGGTAATATAAACAGCAAAGAGCTATTTTGATAGTGATATTGTTGTGAGTGAAGATGAGCTAATATGAACTAAGTAAAAAAAAATGAAATGTACTTCACCTAAGGGAATTTCTGAAGGGAAGTGAAATAGACTTACTAGATATTTGATTTACACTGAATAATTCCCTAAGCTATTAATGAGGACATTTAGACTTATCTACCTTTCCTACTAGAAAGACAAAAATGCAGGTAAATGTGAGGTACATATTAAAAACGGGATATTAATCCGATGAATTGGAATTGCAAACAGAGTGCAATCCAATTAATTTTACATTGATTTGTATTGATTTAGATCAAGACTGGGCAACTCATGGAAACAATGAAAATGGCAAAGGTGATGTAGAAGGAGATTTTGTCAGCACATCTTGCAAAGATTGTAACAGGCACTTAGTAATGAGTGAATGATTGTACAAGATATGTAAAGAGCACCAAAGAAAAAAGTGATAGACTACTGAGTGAATAACCTGAGAAAGAATATATATACTGTTTGTGGAGTGATGAGTTTCCTTGGATCCTTCAGGAAAATCCTTTTAAGGTATTAAATATTAATACTAATTAAGAAAGACTAGTTTCAATCAATGACTATGTTCTGACTGGGTCATATTCTGATTTCATTTGATTTGTTACATTCAGAATTGAATTATGTTTTATTGTGAAAGTTTATGTCCTTAATATTCTTGCAACTTTTTCTGATCCAGAGCAAAATGCACCCCTGGTATAATTGTCTTCAACAGAGTTACATTGGGAATACATTTTGCCCCCAAATTGTTTGTCTCTCTGTATACATTCTCATGTTCTTTTGAAGACATTATCCTTCAAAATAACTGGGGGAAAAGGAGGAACTGCTAATATGTATGGGGGAAAAGGAGGAACTGTTAATATACCTGTAAATAAAGATAATAAGCTTACTATAGCATCTAATGAAGATTTTTATGACATAGAAAATGTTAGATCTGGAACTTGGAAGTATGAGACATGAAAACATTGCCAGCAGGGACTGGAATAATTGATGTAACATAAATAAAGAAACTCTCCTAGGAAAACATTAATATCAAAAGGGTTGTGCTACTTAGTAAAGTATAGAATATGTTGCTGTTTACAAACCAATAGGGCTTAATGAAGACAGACTGAGCTGAAATGGTGGCATTCCTTGTAAAATGAATTTAAAGAAATCCTAAAAAAAATATAGCAGGAAAGTTTCAAAGGCACAAATGACAGGTGCCTAACTTCCATTTACATTCAAGGGGAATTAGGTGCCTGTCATTTGTGCCTTTGAGACACTCTCTCCCCTACAGCCTGATTCTCCATGTATTTATACCAATTTTATACTGGTGAAATGCCATTAGCTCTGATGGCCTTATTTCTGATCTTCATCAGTGTTAACAAAAGGGGGATCTGGCCCATAAATGTATACGAAGTCTTCTTCTGCCAATTGGCAAAGTGCCTTTGCTTATTTTGATGCAAAATGCCAACAGCATGTTGGACTGCAAAGTACAAATTCAAAGAAATTTCATAAAGAAGACAAGATTTTTTAGGTTGTGGCATCTCCTGCTCTTATAATATAGAGTACTTTTATGTTCATACAAAATAGTCTTGGTCATAAATACTAGTTTTCAAAAACAAGGGGGAAGAGAAATAAATAATTGCTGTAAGTGAAGAAAATATCTGAGAATACTGTTACTCCTTTTTGACCTGAGCGGCTAGTCAAAGTTCGGAGTCCTGGGGATGTTCCAGTTGGAAATCGATGGAGTCTTTGGTGGAATCTTGTTTATTTACAAGGAATATACAAGATCGTGCTCCTCCAAACGAAGGGCAAAGAACCAAGAACAAAAGAAGGTGTTTTAGTTTACAGCTACATGCCTCTTTAGCCAACACCAGCCCCCAAAACTCTCTAACTTTTCTAGGGTCATACCATGCTCAGAGGCTGCTATTTGGCTTTCTTGCTTTGTCTTTGTGTCTCTGTTCTCTGATATTAGTTTCTGTGTATTTTGCCCACATGCATACGCACACACACACACACACACACACACACACACCAATACTTAGCAAAAGCCCTCCACCCACTCAGTCCAAACTCCTGGATAAGTTCACCACCGCTGTTTGTCTTAGGTCGGGGGCTAATATACTCATCCTGGCCAGTATGTTAATTGAAGGATGTGTTCACACCTGGTCTAAGAGGGTTTTGTGGTCTAAGCAGTATCAACACCTTTCAGCAACTCCAAATGGATTTGATCTGTATACTCTGAATATATAAGTCAGCCCAGTTCTACACTACAGATCTATATCACAATAACTATGTCACTCAAGGTGTTAAAAATCCACACCCCTGAGCACCGTAGTTATACCAACCTAACCCCCGGTATACACAGTGCTATGTCGATGGGAGGGCACCGTACATGTAGACAAGCCCTCAGACAGTTTACTTACTCACTCATAGTCCTATTATCAAGCTATCTTTAACTTCAGCTCTTGTCTGATAAGATGTGGCCTCAAAGGGTCACATGCTTATTGAGACACTCCTAGTCCCATTTTCCCAGTGACACAGCTACAAACTGATGTACAAAATAAAGTTAGGATGATTTTGTGGTTAAGACCTTACACTAGAAAGCTGGAGATCTGGGTTCCATTCCTAGCTCTGGCATAAACTTTTGGCAGGTCTTAAGCTTAGGGTATGTCCACAGAGCAAAAAAGAACAGCAGTGAGTCTAAGGGTATGTCTACAAAGCATTTAAACACCTTCGGCTGGCCTGGGTCAGCTGACTTGGGCTTATGGGGCTCGGGCCATGGGGCTGTAAAATGAACATAAGAATGGCCATCCCGGATCAGACCAGTGATCCATCTAGCCTAGTATCCTGTCTTCCAATAGCAGCCAATGCCAGGAGCTTCAGGGCACCAGAACAGGACAAATATCAACTGGCAGTCAGAGGCTTTGGGACACCCAGAACATGGAGTTGCATCCCTGACCATTTTGGCTAATAGCAATTAATGGACCTATTCTCCATGAACTTATGTACAGTAACTCCTCATTTAACATTGTAGTTATGTTCCTGAAAAATGCGACTTTAAGTGAAACAATGTTAAGCAAATCCAATTTCCCCATAAAAATGAATGTAAATGGGGGGGGGTTAGGTTCCAGGAACATTTTTTTTTTTGCCATACAGTACAGCACTATAGGTGGGAGGTGCCCACGCCTTATCCCACACAGGCACAGCCACTAGCACTGGAGACAATGACGCAGGCAAGGAGGCTGAAGGTGTTGTAGGCTAGGGAAGCATGTTGCGCAGCAGCAGCGGTAGCTTCCCCTACTCTGCAAGCACCAGGGGTGGGGGGCTCAACCCTCGGCCCACCCACGCACCCCTTCCTCCAAGCCCCCCCCCTTACTCCTCATGCCATATCCTTGCTCCTCCCCACTCCCCCCTCCCTCCTGCTCGCGGCAATCAGCTGGCTTGCAACGTTCAGGGGGCAGGAGGGAGGGGGGAGGAGCGAGGACTCAGCGCACAGGCTCTCCTCTCCCTCCCCTGCCTCCTGCCTATGGCAATCAGCTGACTCCACCTTCATCGTGAAGCGCCCTGTGGATATTTAGATGGGTGTGGAGGCGGCGAAAAGTGGACCTCCCTCTGACAACAAAATCATTGACGAAGAGGTGGAGGCAGAGGACGACGTGGAGCCCATGGCAGGGATGCCCGATGGTGCGTCCAGTCAGGAGCTGTTCTTCACTTCAAAGGTATCTAGCCAATCTCAGCAACCTCAATCCAGCGAGGCAGAAACAGGAGAGGGGACCCCGGTAAGTGTTTTTTCTTTGTGAAGTGAGTAGGTTGGTTGAGGTCATAGAAATGTACAAGGCTGGCTGTGCTTCTGTGTGCTGGACATTTCGCTGTGCAGCTGGGCTGTGCAGTGGAACAGGGTGTTGATGTGTAACACTGACAGACCTCGGTCGTCGGCAGGTGGGATCGAACCTGGGACCTCTGGAGCTAAATGCATGAGCTAAAAGCCCTAGGGCCCTTAACTAAGACTGGAGAGCACTCATTAATTTATCTCTGAGTGGCCTTCGTGCCACTAGATGGGACAGAACACCACACCCAGAAGGTGTGTGGGTTACATACTTCCCCAGCTGAGGAAGCGCGTTCCGAGCTTCAGAGACATCCCAGTTGAAATCCCAGATGAGACCCCACTTATAATGCCTACAGACCCCGGTCGTCGGCAGATGGGATCAAACCTGGGGCCTCTGGAGCTTAGTGCATGAGCCTTTACTGCATATGGCTGTTAGCTAATCTTTCTCTCACTCTCTAAGTGGTCTTGGTGCCACTAGATGGGACAGAACACCACACCCAAGAGGTGTGTGGGTTACAGATGCACACCAAGATTTCATGGGAATCCTCCAGAGAGATCGCTAGGAAACTTTCCTGGAGGTACTGGACAATCCTCTGCCAGAGGAACAAATTGCTGCTTTGTTCCTTTCCCCATTGAAGGAAACTTTCCCGCACCATTCTGCAATCACTTGTGCAGGGACCAAACCAGCACACACGCAAGCAGCATAGGGGGTAGGGTGTAAGCTGCAAGTGTGTAGTAGATGCTCCCTTTCCTCCCTGCTTACCCTCAGGAGTGAGATGTCTGGCACAATAAACCCTGTCAGTTGAAAAGGGTGGGAAAATTTAGAATATTATCCCTAGCCCACTCCACCGCAATCCTTTTATATTGATTTTCTCCCCAAGTACAATGCCCCCTAACCCAGGGAAACTCACCATGCCTGGGATATTCAGATTCAAGATTCAGTGTGGAAGTGATTGATATGTTAGTAGAAGTGTATTTTACTGTCCTGTTTCAATGATGTGTGTGTACTTAACAATCATGTTTCTGTATATTGTTCTTTGTGCTTCTGCAGATGTGCCCTTGACAGGCACCTCCTACACACCAGCAGAGCGCCTGCGCCAGCTAAGGAAGCGCCGAAGATGGAGCAAAGAAGACATGTTCCTGGCGGTGATGGACTGCTCGGAGACCCAACACAGAGAATGCAGGCAGTGGTGGTAAAAAGAGAGTCAGGAAAGAGCAGACAATGTGGCCTACTCTAGGGCCGCAACGGAGGATGATCAAAGTGATGGAAAAACAAACAGACATGCCACAGACCCTCATAATGCTCCAGGCTGAGCAGATGCATGCCCGATCTCACCTTCAGCACATTCAGAACTCTCTCCAATGCCCTCCCCAAATTCCACCCGCCATTTCCT
Source organism: Trachemys scripta elegans (assembly GCF_013100865.1). NCBI lineage: Eukaryota > Metazoa > Chordata > Testudines > Emydidae > Trachemys > Trachemys scripta. The sequence continues at coordinate 140,231,639 of NC_048300.1, read as the reverse complement.
ATCAGCTATCTGGCATTTCTCAGTATCCCATTCACTCCACCCCCACAGAAACATTTTTAAATGAGAGCTGGACTTATGCACAGCTGTGAAAGTCAGCCCTCCCCTAGTACTCCTTCTCCCCCCAAGCATTTTTGTGGGTGGGTGTGTATGTGTGTGTACACTGTGAAATATTTTTTGTGCAATAAACACTTTTTTTGATTATAAAAACTCTTAATTTCTTTCAAGCAAATTGTGATAACATATGCCAGCAACAAATAAAAAAGCAATAAAATCAGTTGCTTACATTAAATCCTAAACCACAACCATCACAAGTGCTGCCTTGCAAATGCCAATTTCATTAAGTATTGTAGTACATAGTATAGCAACATTCATTACTGGTATTCATCTTCAAAGTGTTGCCTCAAAGCGTCTCTGATTCAAATAGCCCCTGATTGTGCCCTTCAAATAGCTCTGGTATCTGGCTGCTTGAAAGCAGCTGCCAGGCATTCTGCCTCAGAAGTCCACCCCTGAGCAAACTTTTTGCCCTTACCTTCACAAATATTGTGCAATGTGCAATGTGGCTATGACCATGGGAATATTGTCCTCATGGAGGTCTAACCTGCCATAAAAGCATCACCAGCGCACCTTTAATCTGCCAAACGCACATTCTATGGTCATCCTGCACCTACTCAGCTTATTGTTGAACCACTCCTTACTGCTATCTAGGTTTCCGGTGTAAGGCTTCATCAGCCATGGCATTAAGGGCTTTGCTGGGTCTCCCAGGATCACTGTGGGCATTTCAACATCCCCTACTATAATCTTCTGGTCTGGAAAGAAAGCCCCTGCTTGCAGCTTTCTCTATAGGCCTGTGTTCCTAAAGATACGAGTGTCATGAACCTTTCCCGACCACCCCAAGTTGATGTCAGTAAAACACCCATGGTGATCCACAAGGGCCTGCAACACCATGGAGAACCCTTCTTATTGATGTGCTCCATCGCAAAGGGGTCCAGAGACAACATTGGAATATGCATGTCATCTATCGCCCCTCTGCAGTTAGGAAAATGCATCTGTACCAACAGGGCAGCTCTCATTCTTCTGGGACAAGCTCAGCACATAGTTCCAGAAAAGTGGCTTTCCTCATCTGAAAGTTTTTCAGCTACTGCTAGTCATCCCAGACCTGCATAACTATTCAATCCCTTCATTCAGTGCATTTCATGAGCCTAAAAGCGATGGTTCACCATGTGCAGCTGCTCCATGAGCATCAAAAGCAATCTCATGTTGATCCTATCAGTGTTGGACAGCATGTCAGGCAACTGTGACTCCCGTTGACTTCGGAACTTCAAGATAAACTGCACCGCCATTCGCGATGTGTAACTGACAGTTAGCAGAGCATGGGAGAGCAGCGCAGGATCCGTGACCGGGTGAGCAGAAATCAAGGGACACTGAAAAATGCTGCAAACCAAAGATGGAAGCACATGGAATGCTGGGACAGAAAGCAATGCATCATGGGACAGTAACCCCGGACCCATGATGTACTGCAATCCACTCTGCCTTTCCACAAGACCTAGTGGCAGAAGGTGGAGAGCTGAATTGTGGAATAGCTTCCCACAGTGCATTGCTCTCACTGTTGATGCTACTGACCCAAGTGTGGACACACTATGACAACAGAGCAAGACAGTTTGAACATGTAACAATGATTTTCTTTTAGGGCTTTTGGATCGTCGGTAAAACTTTCAGTGAAAAAACTCTGACAATGTAGACATAGCCTGAGATTACTGAGACTAATCTACTCATGGAGATTTATCTGCATCTGACACAATTCTACTGAATGGTACACTCAGCACTGGGAAAATAGGGATGCTGCAGATGAACGCTGAAATACACAGGCAGAGATGGGTGATACAATTTATTTTCTCTCTAGCTATAGCTAGTATGATTGTATTGGTTTCATAGACGCTGGAAATCACAAACAGTTATAGGAAAACTATGGGCTATATCATGCTGTTTCATAAAAAAACAATCAGAAAGGGCCAACTTAAGATAGAAATTCAAAGTTTCTGAAGCATCTTGTGGTTAGAGTCAAATTTGTATGATGATAATGGGGATATAGTGCTGCAAATCTACAGCTGCCCCAAGATCCATAGGCAAATGTCATCTTAGTGCCAGGACATCTGTCCAGAGTTCACCGCTCTTCACTACTCACCTACCAGCACTGTTCCCTCAGGAGTCATGTTGGGACTTATGGTCTCCTTACCACATCTGGGCCCCAAATCCTCTCTCTTGAAATGGGTTTGGAAAATGAGAGAATTAAAGCTGGCAGTCAGTGTTATTTCACTGCAGGTTTGTTGGGGAGATGATGCCATATAGGGCTCTCCTTATGTTGTGATCCTTCCCTCACACACTGGTTATCAGTGCTCCTTTATACAAATGTGTTATATTTATGCAAATATTTTATATAAATACATAGCATATTCATTTAAAGGGACACTGATACCTGGTTAAGGCTAAAAATTTGCCATTCAGAATCAATGGAAAATATTTTATATGTTTGATTTATAGTTCATAGGTGTTTTTAATTCAAGCAGGGGATGCTTAACTTATTGAAACAATAAGGATTCCATTAATAAAATACAGTGCAACAGAGTAAAATGATTTTCCCAAGTAAGAAGTGTGATTAACACTTCCTTGTTAGAAACCCTCTCAGGACCATTTGCAAAAAAAGTCTAAGCTCTATTGTTTGTATTAGCACTCTGAAACTTGTCTCTGAGCTGAAGCCAGTCCTTTATGTTTGCTCAGACATACCAGGGAAGTGTTAATGTTTACTGAATTCAGATGCTGCTGCTTAAGAATCTTAATTAAATGTATCATTCCTGAGCAGCAGAATAGTGTGTAAAGTGGAAAGATGTAAACTGTGCATTGACAAAAAAAACATTGTGCACTGTGGGTTAAAAAAGTTTATTTTCAATCAAATAATCAATGTCAGAGATTTTAGGGGTTTTTTTTCTTCATGCACCTAACAAATACTTCATGTTCTCAGGTTTTGGGTTTTTTTATATTGTTAAATGAGACAGTGGTTGGCACAGAGCTGTTCACTTTAGTTTAGCACTTTAAGTCCTGGCCTACACTGAAAGGTTCTATCAATTTAGCTCCATCCCTCAGGAGTGTGAAACAGCAGTGTAAACAGCACTAGGGCCTGGTCCACACTAACCCCCTCACTTCGAACTAAGATATGCAGTCGAAGTATCTTAGTTCGAACTTACCGCAGGTCCACACTCGGCAGGCAGGCTCCCCCGTCGACTCCGCGTACTCCTCTCGTGGAGCAGGAGTACCGGCGTCGACGGCGAGATCGATCCCAGAAGATCGATTGCTTACCGCCGGACCCGGAGGTAAGTATAGACGTACCCTAGGTCAATTAAGAATTCTTCTGTTGACCTAGCTACCACCTCTCCAGGAGGTGGATTTACTAGGATGGGAGAACCTCTCCTGTTGCTCTAGTGACTGTCTACACTGAAGTGCAACTGCAGTGCTGCAGCTGTGCTGCTGTTGCATTGTTGGTAGTGACCAGGAACTACTATATGATGGCTGTTAGCTAGAGATGGGCAGAATGCTGCATCAAAAAACCCCCACAAAAACAAAACCCCAATATTCTCTGTAAGTTTAAAATAAATTTACTTTAGTTGTGTTCAGACTCATTCTCCATTTTCTTTGAGAATATTCTAGCAAATGTGTTTATTGGCATGAATGTTCATGAAAACAATGAATGTTAAGCAAATATTGGAGAATGCTCATGGAAAGTACATTTTTAATTAATATGTGTGAGTATTTGCACTGGAAACCTTATTGGATGAATGTTGCTTTTACAAACAGGGAACACAGATATATACTGTGTCCAAACAAAGCTAACTAACATGTCTCAGATTTCATTTACAATTAACTGCAATGAGCTGACCAAGAATTATAATACAAAATATTGGTGCATAATTTCAAATTACAAAGAATTTCATAATCTGTTCATGGACAATTTTCAGAGAAAAAAAGAGGTGACGTTCTCAAATACATTATTTGTTGGGAATTATTTTCTCAGCTCTACTTTCACTGGCTTGTGAATTGTAAATTGATTTCAGCTAATTCCTAGTGTCTTCATCATTAAGCCATTATCCCAACTGGTGCCATGGTTTTCAGCCTCAGCAGCAAGGCCAAGGACTGAATGGGCAATGGAAACTGAACTAGAATCTCACTTCTAGGTTCCTCCAGGTAGGGTTGTGAGGAAGCTTTCACTGCCAGTGCTTTTGTTACCTCAACTATTGATAGAATAAAAGACAGTGGGCCAGAGTCTTATTTTCCACTTTGCCCACAGCAGTGGACTTCTACACTGTTGTAATACTGGTTAAGGCAGAGAAACTGGCTGGTGTGCGTGCTGCCACCCCTCCCCAGCATAAAGGGTGTGTTGGCAGAAAAATAGAGTGTGACGGGCTGGGTGGGGGCCATAATGGTGCAGCAGCACTCTGTTACACCAATTCTCCACTGGCATAATCTAGCGCAGCCCCTGGAATCCTCTAAATAACTCTGGGGCTGAAACAGGGCACCATAACCAGCTCTTTAATGTCTCCTCCCCCATTCCCCTGAACCAAGTGGCACTTGGATGCAGAGGAGAATTCAGCCCGATTAATCCAATACTTTTCATGAGCAGTATATTCAATAAAATATGTTTAAACTATTCAGTTAATATGAACTGTCAGTGATTAGAAATAATGACTACGAAGAGGGAAATTGAAAGCTCTGTGTAAAACTTTCCATATGTGTTAGGCATCCAGAAGCCTTTGGGTGTTTTACAAATAGATGTTGTTTATAATTATAGTACTAAAGCATCCTCAGCTGCCAAAGAGTCTGCCATGCACCTGCTCTTCACCTTGGAGAGTTGGTGATGAAGGAGAGTAGAAGGTGAGGAAAGGAAGGGACTATTCAGAGAAAATGGAAATAGCAATCTTTTCCTTTAGAAAAGCACAGCTGGCCAGATCCTACAATCTTTCTGCATACAATATTCCCACTGAGTTCAATGTGAGGGATCAAATGTAACCCTCCATTGTTACCGCTTGTTCATGCCCATAGACAATCCTTTCAAAAGGCACCTAAGCTGTAAAATTATTTTTGAAACATAACTAAAATGATATTTAGTGGTAGCCTTGGAGCCTGATATTTTATATTTGTGCATAAAGCAGGTGTGGCACTAGCAGTGCCAATGTGAGCTTCATCACAACACTGATCTATAGGGACAGGTGAGGTGGCAGTTTAGGCCTCATTCAGATCCCATTAAAACCAAAGGAAAGACTCTCTGACTTCAATGGGAGTTGAGTCAGGCTCTATATCTCCATCCACCTTCCATCCTTGGACTCCCTTGTATGTTGCCAAGATGGTGCCAATTATGATGACTTTTCTGACAAAGATACCTGTCCACTAGCAAATGGACTGAAGCACCAACCAACTTCAGATGAGCCACTCCACAGCTATTAAATGATACTACTTTTCAGTCATTACAAATCTAGGCCAAATTCACAGTGATAAAGTGAGAAAGGCCCCAGTTCAGCCAGGTGCTTAACCACATGTCTAATTTGAAGCAGATGAGCAGTTCCACTGAAACCAATGGAATTACTGACATGCTTATAATTAGACACTTGCTTAATTACCTTGCTGAATTAAGATCTAAATTTCCACGTTCCATGCCCAAATCCTCTGAATCCTAACACTCTAAATGTTGCATGCATAAAAAATAAATGAATTAAGGCAACCTTAAATATACATATGGAAATTGGTTTTAATTTTATTCAAACCACTTGTTTTAGACAAACAGGCATTTTAAACAATACTTTATCTTCTAGCATCAACCTAATACTGATGATATGTACAGTAAGAGTGATCTCTTACATTGCTGATCTAATGATCACTGCAGATAATCACTTTTGTAATGACACAAAAAATATGCTGAAAATATCTTGTGCTTAAAAATTATTGCTTCATAATTGCTCCAAAATGAAAATGTGAAAAGCTCATATCTCTGATGAGGTTTTCCATTTGTTGTATGCAAGATTGAAAATAGTCAGCATTTACTCCTGTAAAGGGGATCACGTTCCTAATATTGCTGACAAATTTTTGTGGTCATAAGAAAAAGAATTAACAGTAGGAAGATAGATAGATAGATAGATTTCACACTAAAACAGCTTTCAACAGAAAAAGGTGCAAAAGTCAGTATTTATAATATGAAGTGAGCTATTGCATTGGATTGCAATTTACCAATCAGGGTGGATTCTCCATCACTGGTAATTTTTAAATCAAGATTGAATGTTTTCTAAAATGTACGCTCTAGAAATTATTTTGGGGAAGTTCTATGGCCTGTGTTACACAGGAGCTCAGATTAGATTATTACAATGGTACCTTCTGGCCTTGGAATCTATGAATCTATGGGTAAAGAACTGACTCAAGAAGACAGAGAGTTCTTGTGAATGGAAAAACTTCAGGATTATTTTTATGATGTTTAATATTTATTTTGTGTTAGTGCCTAAAGGCCACAGAGATGATTAGGGGACTCACAAATTATATGTAATGGGGGTGCTACTGTTCTACTGTCACAACAAAATCTTGGAAAGAGGAACCTATGAAGAATTGATTAAATGTACTGATGATGAAAATCTAAAGTTGGAAAAGTAAATGTGAAAGAATAAGGAAAAAATCAGAATGATTTAAGTATATATAGGAGCATGAGCTATAGTTGTAGCATTCTGTGTAAGATAATGAGACTGTGGACACAATTTGGAAAGGAAAGAACTTTCAATGAAACACTGATAGGAGGAAAGCCACTGTGATTGTAAAGGATACAGCTTTAAAATCTCTATGATAGGTCTCATCAAGTCTAAAAAATTGACATGTATTAAGATTATTTATGCCTATCAGAGGAAATTTCCCTGGAACTACATTATATATCATCTACCTGGCACCTACCTTTCCACTCATCACTGTGATAATCTGAATGTGTAAATTAATATTGAGTCCAAACATTAGATACCATACTAAGCATAGTTCTAGTCACCTTACATAAAGGGTATAGAAATGACAGTGATCCAGTCAAGAGCAACAATAATAAAAACAACAGAGAACCTAGGTTGGTATCATATGGAAATAATACACAGACATTAGAGAGGTATACACACTTCTGAGAGAAATAAAAAGGGCAGAATTTTACAATGTACCTCTACAAATATGAAAGGTAGATTGTAATATGAATACACAAACACACATATGTACACACACAAAATTTCATTAAAAGAACATTATTAAGATTACAAAGTAAAGCACTCAAAAGTTAGGAAATGCCAGAGTTAAGGTGGACTGTGCAACCTTAATTTTGACTCCTTGTGTATATGAATTATGATACAGTCTTTAATTACATGATTACATATTATTTTTCCATATGAGCCCTGCCTCATTCAGTCACAAGATTGATGGTGTTTACTTAATGAGCAGCTTGTTGTTCCCCACCAAGTTATTCAATATTTTGTTTTCTTCTCATTGTTCAGTGGGGATCCCGGGTCTTATTTACTGCATGCTATTCAAACCCTGCTACAAAGACAGAATTATTAATTTCCTCATGGGCTTTTCTATGGTGCTCAACACTATAGTATCTGATTGCTTTATTAATTTATTTTCACAACATCCCAGTGACCTGAAGGGATGCTCTTATCCTTATTTTACAGATGGGAAACCAAGGTACAGAGAAATTAAAGTAAAAAATATCCACTCATTTTGAGTGCCCAATTTGAGATGCTTAGGGTCTTAGATTCTTCAGAGTACTTGGCATTATATACTTTATATATTCAAAACACAGCTCCCATTGACTTCAGTTGCAGCTGTGAGTGTGCAGGACTTCTACAAATCAAACCTCAGGGTCTCAAGTTGGGCATGCAGATGAGGTGTTATGGTGAATATAAATTCCATTCTAGGACTGAAGGGGTTAAAGAGCAACTCTGGGCCCAGACGGTGCCGCCACACCTGCAGAACTTGCTCCAGATGGAGGTGGAGTTTAAAAGTAAGCTAGACAGCTCAGAAAAGGGGCTGACAAGGCAGGGAGAAGGTCTTCCCTGGGGAGTTCTTGAGGAGGGTTGTGGCAGAAGCCTTTCTGAGAAAAGAAGAGCCTACCTGCTGGGCCAAGGCAAACTGATGTAGCAGTTAGTACTTTTTTTCCCATTACCCTTCTGCTAGAGACTGCAAAACTTGGACAATAGAGTGGGGAGTAGTAAGTGGCCCAGGGAGGGTAGTCCTAAGGCACTTCTGGGTACTGGATTTTTGGTAACCATCATAGGGCCTTTGCCCAGAGCCTGATGGAGTCAGCGGTGGGGGAGCCAAACTCCCCTACCAACCCCCTTCTGCATTAAGAAGGGACTGACTCCCCACAACCACTAGGTGACACTTCCAACAAACACCAACTATCACATGAGGAACACACAATTAGTGACCACCTGTGAAAATGTTGATTTAAGCAACTTGTCTAGCATGACATAGGAACTCTGTGGCACAGGCAGGGATAGCATCCAATTTTCCAGGGCTGCACTCAACTCCCTTAACCATGAGTCTGTCCTTTAGCTTACTGCAGTTTTCTGCTTTATTCACTATACACCTTCCAATTTCTGCAACAAATGAGACGGGGGTCCCGCAGAGAACATCCTCCTTCGCTACACAACCCAAATTCATCCCCAAAGAAGGACCATCCTGTGCACAGGCAACCTTAATTCTGGCATTTCCTAACTTTTGAGTGCTTGACTTTGCAACCTTACTACTATTCTTTAAACATAGTTGTTTTGCGAGTAACTTCCTAGGTTTTGGGGGAGAAATGACACTCCCCCCGAAATTCCATTATATGACATCATATTGACACCCAGGAGGGTTTGACCTTTAGATCCACTTCATAGATTTCTGTCACTTGAACTAACAGAATAAGTGATAGCAATAGTAGTTGTCATCCTTTATATGCATGAGCACTAGGGGGGATAAAATGTACACTCTGCCAGTGGGTTACACAGATATTTGCTGACTGCCGAGGAATAGTGAGATTTAGGGATCTTTGATTCCAGGGATCTCCATTCCAGGCTCTGGAGGGGAGTGTGCTCTACTGAGCACAGACTCTTCTGCCTGTTCCCCCAAAGTTTGAACCTTTCTGCCCCATCTTCTCCAACCTATACCTGTGCCACTCTTGTCTCTTCCCATCCCCACCCCTGGTTCCTCAATCCTAATCCCATTCTATTCCCCTACCCAGACTCAATCTCCAGTCTTCAGGCTTCTCATCCCAATCCTCAGCATGTCCTTGTCTGACCCCTCCAGACTCCAAGTCCCGGTCTCCCCCCTTGTTGCCCAATTCTTTAGTGGTTATTGATTATTAGTGATTTCCAAATAATTCTGATTTAAAGAGCTGGGGAACTGTAGAGTTCTAGTCCCAGAATCAGGCACAACAGAATCAAGGTTATCCCGTTCAATATCTGGTTGCGAACCCTGGTGGGCACAGTGTAAACACTCACAGTGAGGGCAAAGCAAAGCTTTAACAACTTTTATTAGCACAAAGCAGGGGTCGGCAACCTTTCAGAAGTGGTGTGCCAACTCTTCATTTATTCACTCTAATTTAAGGTTTCACGTGCCAGTCATACATTTTAACATTTTTAGAAGGTTCTCTTTCTATAAGTCTATAAATATATAACTAAACTATTGTTAAGTATCAGAGGGGTAGCCGTGTTAGTCTGGATCTGTAAAAAGCAACAGAGAGTCCTGTGGCACCTTTAAGACTAACAGATGTATTGGAGCATAAACTTTCATGGGTGAATGCCCACTTTGTCGGATGCATCCGACGAAGTGGGGATTCACCCACGAAAGCTTATGCTCCAATACATCTGTTAGTCTTAAAGTTGCCACAGGACTAAACTATTGTTGTATGTAAAGTAAATAAGGTTTTTAAAATGTTTAAGAAGTTTCATTTAAAATTAAATTAAAATGCAGAGCCCCCCAGACCAGGGGCCAGGACCCGGGCAGTGTGAGTGCCACTGAAAATCAGCTCGTGTGCCGCCTTTGGCACGTGTGCCATAGGTTGCCTACCCCTGGCACAAAAAAGACATAAACTCTCCAAACCACACAAAAAATAGCACAAATACAGAATTAATGCAGTATCTTATACCCTTCTCACATATATACTTACATGCTGTGTTAGGGATCTGATGGTGAGAGACAAAAGTCCCACTCTGTCTCTGACATTCCAAACAGGCCCAAATGATCCAGATCAAGATTGACCAACTGATCGACCGACGATCCTTCTTACATGGTGGTTTGATCTAGTATAGGGCTTCGGGCCTGTCATGAGTATTCATTCAAAAGGTCAGCTCCCTTGTCCATATCTAACTTCCTCACCCTAAAAATGTTTGGGTACCTTTATCCTATAGGTTAATATATTAATGATTTTAGCTTATTACCATATATGTCAATTCGTTGCCAAGAAAAGTTCACGGTTAAGCTTTTGCCAACATTTTATCCTAAAATATCCAAGCCTACTATTAATTCAATGATCTTGTGGGTACCTGGTATCATTTCATACGAACTTCTCCTTAAACACACCTTTCTCAGTTCCCTAAAATTTATGGTAATTGTCAGGCCATCTATCTGTGACAAAGTTCATAGGCCTCTAAGCCTTATGCTAGGTTCTTAAACTCATGCCTCACAGGACAGGCCTGTAGGTTCCTTATGTTACTGCTGAGTAAAATAAAATACTAAAGCTAGCTCTATGGGCCATACCCTCACTCCCAACCATTTCTCTAGTGTCCTCTATCTCCCAGCTCTGTGTTCCCAGTCTACTCACTCATCCAGTTCCAGTTTCCACCCCACCTCCTGCTCCTCATCTGATCTCAGTCTCCCCCCACTGCCTACTGACTCCTATTCCCCTCTCTGGCTCCTAGCATCAATTTCCATGCCCAGCCAATCCCATTCTTTATCCATGGATCCTAGTCTCAGTCTCTGCCATAGCTCCGAATCTCCTTGTCCAGCCAGTCCCATTGTCCCCAACTCCCAGTCCCAGTTTCCCTCTCCTCATCCCTGCCAGCCTCCAGACCCAGTTTCCACCTGCCTCCCAATCCAGGCTCCTTTTCCCAATCTATTCCTCTGACCCTTTCCCTGTCCCTTCACATTTGAATCAGGGCAGGCAGCTTCCTCCTCCACACTGCCTGGACCCCGTGGCAGGTGTGTGTGGGGGGGTGGGGAGATGAGAACACATGAGACAGGCCTCTTGTTCTCAGTTAAGGTGTCCGGACCTGGACCCAGCAAAGCCTGCAGCAGCCCAGAGTTGCAATTGCAGGGAAAGTCTTGCTCAGCTCTGAGTTGGAGCATGTCCAGTATAGATCAAATGTTAGGAGAAGTCTCTATTGAATATGTGCAAACTGTGATTTTTCAAAGGCTTATAATTTAGCTAAATTTGGGTGGATTTTTAAGGGAATAGCAAAACAAATGCCACCCTTTGCCAAATTTTATTTCTAAAGCACGGGGTCACAAGAACTTATTGAAGAAAAGGTTACTAGAATTTTTTAACATGGGCTAAACAATGTATTTTCCCCTAGCCTCATTCTTGGAAATGGCTGAAATTTCCCAAAAACATTCAGTGTGAGGCAGACACCTAGCATGGAAAATTTCAAAGTTTGGCAAAATTATAAGCTACTGAAAGCAGGATCTCATAATGGGAAGTATTTGGCAACCTTAATAATAGGCAGTGCAACCACCTGTGTCTATAATTATCTCAGGTACACTGGCCATACACAGTTGTCTTAACGAGGACAGGTAGGCTACTACTAAACTGTTCTACTAGTGCTATATTCCTTGTCTCTATTATGCTTTAACTCATGGTTTCTGGGATTTGAGCATGCAAATAAGCTTTGAAATTCTGCTATGATGGACTTTAGAACTTGAGGATATACATCAGTGGTCTGAATCAACTCCTTCTCTGTGCGGAAACAGGCAGGAAAGAGCAAAGGCACCAGGGAACTCTGCCAGAATTCCACTTATGGCTCCTTCAGAGAAGCTATTATAGCAAAAGCTGTAGTCCCATTGTTAGGAGGGCACTAGCCTCATACTTGGGAGAGTGGGGTTCAATTCCCTTTTCTGCACAGGCTTCTTGTGTGAACTTGGGCAAATCACTTATTCTCTTTGTGCCTTCTATTATCTAATTTCTTATTCTTTTCTGACTGTATTTGATGTGTTAGAACTAAATGTATCTCTGCTTCATTTAACATGTCTACTTTCTCACTTTTTTAGGGATTATGGGGCAAAGTCTGCCATGCCACACTGCAGGCATTGAGGGCCCTGATTGCAGCAAATACAGTCTGATTACACTGTGTGGTGGGCCAGACACTTCTGCTGAGGTCCAACACCAGTGATGCATCAGTATTTCACCACACTCATTATCTTAAAAGGTCAGAAACAAGCAAGATTTTCTTAGCTGCTATTCAGCACCAATGCTTCTGTTTGTCTTTCTGTATGTTATTTAAAGAGCCTATAATCCCATAACAAATAATATGCCCATTTAAGGAAAAGTGATCTGTTGCATTAAATATTCTTGATTCTGCAATGTGCTGCTTCCTCGTCTGGATGCGTTGTCTTTGCCATTTGCCAGAGTGTGCCTGGGGGCACACAATCTGGTGTTTGGAGTCACATCCTGTCACATGTGCACTGTGGGGCCTGCAGTGCATGCACACACTCTCTGCAGTCCTCGGCCAGATACCCAGAGTAGCAACATGACCACCATTTAATGTTCAGGTGATCAACGGGTTTAAAACACTGTAGAGCAGCGATTCACAAGACACAAAGGAGAATTAATCTCCAACTACTAGGTATATCCATAGGGGCATGCTGGAAAAGGAATCCTCCCTGCAGTTCCACAGAGCAGAGCCAAATCACTCTGTAGATATTACTTCATATGTATTGCTGGAGTAGACTCTTGAGCCTTAGCACCTCTATTGTGCAGAATGGGGCTAGTGAATCCATGCAGTATTCTGTCTACCAGTCTACCCATCCTGTGTAATTGCACTCAAGGATCCCCATGGAACTTGGCTCTATGGCATGAAGAGGGTGCAAGGATATGTGGCTTCCTGAAAATTTGCCCCTCTCCTCCACGCAGTAGGGCTGCACCAGTTTTGTTTTTCCTGCAACCCTTCATACCAGCCAACTAGATGGGAGAACAGATTTTTGCCCCTTAAACAAAAAAAGACAGACTTTAAATAATATTACAGTCTAATTCAAAATCCAGGTGGGGTCTTTTACATTGTTTAAGGACAATATAACATAGGATTGAGGGGATGCAGGATCAGGTCCTTTATTATCAAAATACTGTGGTGACAATTTTAAACCAATACAGACATCCTATGTGGTAAGAAAACAGCATATTAGGGCCATAATAGTAATACAATTACATCTTGTACAAAATGTACATTTTGTTCATATTTTGCTAAATCTTTTTAAAACTTTGCACGAAGAAGTTGAATTTTAAACCTGTTCATATCCTGTTCTAACTTAAGATAATAATACTTTGTTATTCCTGCCAGCTTACAGCTCATAACCAAATTCTGTGCTTATGCACTGCCCAGTTATCAGAAACTATAAATTGTGTTGTGTTTATTGGATTTTTTTGTTTCATTAATGGCCCGCCCTTACTCATACACTAGTAGTCCCAATGGCCTGATCCAAAGCCCAGATTAAAAGGCTTTGATTCAGACCCTAAATGTGAATCAATGTATGGGTTACCTCCCATACACTCCCAGTTGATTTTAATAGTGTTAGAATCTAGTCCATTGTATTCAGAATTATGTCTTCAAATTTTGTGCCACTCTGTTACTGGTACTTAGAGATGCCAATTGCCATAGTAAATGAGCACCTTATAATCTTTGTTGCATTTCTCCTCATAACACCCCTGCAGGGTAGGGAAGTGCTGCTATCCAAATTTTATCCATAAGGAACTGAGACACAGAGAGACTGAGTGGCTTGCCCAAGCTCACAAAGGAAGTCTGTGGTGGAAGAAGGAATCAAACTAATATTTCCCAATCCCTGGCTACTGCTCTAACCACTAGACCATCCTTCCTCTCAAGCACTTTAGAAATAAGCTTTAAACTTGTTAATTTTTTTAAAAATAAGCATCTTTACCAATGGAAAATCAAAGTAAGGGAACATTCTTGTGCTAGAAGGTAATGGAGAAGCACTAGGCTTTCTCAGATGGTCTGGGTTAAAGAAAATATATGATGAGGTTTTCTCTAACACTCTGAGGGATAGACTGTGCAACCCTTACTCAAACACTTATGAGTACTGTACTCACACAAATAGTCCCATTAACTTCAATAGGACTACTCATGTGAGTAAGTGCTTGCAAACACGAGTCAGTGTTGCAGAATCTAGCCATGAGAATAAGACTTTTTATTAGATCTCTTTATATATTACCTTGGGACAAATTGCAAGAGATACTGAGCACTTGCAAATTCCACTGATGTCAATGGGAATTGACACCACTCACCATTCTACAGAAGGCATACAATTGGGTAGTGCATTGAAGTTATTTTATTATGGGTAATGGTCATGTTGATGCTGCATAACTAAAGGGGATATCTTCACTGCAATAAGGGTGTGTTCTTAAGTCGCGTTAGCTAATGCAGGTTAAAATAACAGTGAGAACACAGCAGCTCAGGGTTTTACTTAGGTTAGCAGCTTGCATTCAAGTCTAGAGGGTTTATCTGGAGGATTGCAAAGCATGATGAGATAAAATGAACTCTGTCTTATCCTCCGGACCTGAAAAATATACTAGATATTTAAAAGAAATACATAAAAGTGCGTTTCTATCGTTTGTATCAAACAATATGTAAACTATAATGGATTCTTGATGTATCAATATATTACAACTAACAGTCGCAGGCGTATGGAAACAAGAGGTCTTCACTGATAGAGTTTATGCTACATTAAGTCAAAGGGCATAAACAGATATCTTGAATCAGGAACAAGTGTTGACTTATTGAGGGCACTGTCAAAGTCATAAATTAGTAGGAGAAAATATGACAACAGAAGAGGGCAAGTAAGCTCCTTACAAGAGGGAAAGCACCAATTTACAGCCATAAGTAACTTGAGTGGATTGATTTGTTGATTGAGTCTTATTCTTTTTTCAAAACCAAAATTACCTTTTAGTTTCATTAATGTATATAGGACCAAAACATGATTTCATTGTACTTAGTGATAAAACTTCCACCTCATAGGAAATGCTGAGCACCACCTAGACCTTAGCCCAGTTTTGGATACTTTAATAATATTCTGGAAACTTTTCATCCATACAAAATGTTTGTCAGAGTGGAAGAGTTGGCAACATATTGTGTGCTGTTCTTTGTAAATGGATATCTTGTTTTCAAAGTATATAGGAAAACTGCATTTATTTCCATATCTGCAAATTAAAAAAAATATCTGATACTATGTACTTTAAAGACAGTTAGTACCAGATTTTCAGTCAGGCATGTGTAATTGCGTACATACATTTATATACACCTCATTTGTACATGCAAATCCCAGATGCACAAATGAATCAAGAACTTATATGCACTTATATGAGTCATGACTAACCACCTAACTGGCCGTATGTATAAATAAATGCCTTATTTGTGTACACACATTGGATAGCTGCATGCATAAATTAGGCAGACACCTAACTTTCAAAATATGTCTGTAAAATTTTATCAAAACTGGCAACATGAAGAAGGAACTGGGCTATAAACTACCAATTACTAAGAAAGTGTTTTCCCCTGTTATCAGGATTTCCCCAGCTGACACAGTCTTAGCCAATAGAAAAGTGACAAGCTAATTACACTGGACCTGATCCTTCATTTCTAAATTTATATAGCTCTCTGACCATAGTGATGGAACTAGCGGTGCTGCCACACCCAGTGACTTGAAGTAATAATAACAACCCAAACACATGGTTTCTACCTTCAGCACCCCCACTATAAAAATTGTTCCAGTACCACTGACTCTGACTATATAAATAAGATCTGTAGGATCAGGCCTATACGTTTCATATGTAAACTGGTACAGAATACTTTACATAATGCTTTATGTTTTATTAGTAACCAAGACGTATCCATTGCTGTTCACAGAGAGGCTTCTATGAAGCCAACTGAATGTTTTCAGTCCAGCTATTCCCATGTCCAAGTGTGATTAGCACTGTGTTGTCAGATCTTGCTCTGAGCCATTTGGGAACACGTTCCTTGTTTGTAATAGCACACTCATCTGCCCAGACCTCTGTGTTTGCTCTTCTATGTGTCCTATTAAAAGTATATTACATTACCGGGTGTTGAACTGCTAAAAGGTATACAAGTACTCCAAATCAATTTCCATGAGTGAATTACCCTTTGCTCCTGATAAATATCTGCTTGATATGCAGAGCTAAATTGTGTTCTCAGTTGTATTGGTGTGAATCCAGAGTAACTCTATTTGAGTGACTTATACTGCCCTTGACATTTTTTTAAATTAAATGTTAACAGTATTTTTTACAAAAATTGCACTGTGGCTGAACAAGACTGAATCCTGTAGGTTTACATGTGCAGCTGCTTTGAATGGGATAGCTGTTAATAATAAATAAATCCTTAATGCTGACATATTCTGTATATTAGAGACTTTTGGAAGATGTGACATTTAATATAATCCCTGAGTATGTTTTGTTGTTATTTATGAAAAAAGTAGAACAGCCTCATTTGTTAGTTTCTGTTCCTTTCTGTTTTTAAAGCAGAATGTATTAGATCATGACAATTAGAATTACTCTATTAGACTTACCCTGGAGTTATATAAGTGTAATTGAGAGCAACATCTAGTCCAATATTCATATTGTGTATTTTTAAAAAGCTGAGCTACAAATATCTGACACAGAACTAGTATCTGAGGCATACAAAGAGAAAAACTGTGTTAAATTGATTAAACAAGAATTAATGAGTGACAGCCTCAATCACAAAGATTCTCTTCACATTGCAGTCAGAACTATACTAGCTCCCACCAAATTTAAAAAAGGTTATTTATGTATTGTTTTGTTAATCATACTTGACCACTATTTCTTAAATGGTTGTAGCATGGTTTTAATGTGGGTTAGTGTCTAGCATAGACAATACATTGTCCTATGTATGCATTGCTAGCTAACATTCCTTTGCTTCCTTCTGTGCTACACAAATGAGGGAAGCAAAGGGGCCTATGACAGGAAATGAAGTTATTCTTCCATATTTTGTTTAACAATGCCCAGTCATACTCCAGTTTAGGTAGAACTTCTTGCCACTAGATCAGTCATAGTAAAGTATTGCAAACATAACTTTCTCTTAATAAATGGGACTTCACTGCAAAACTACAAGGCTATGAATAGTCATGTAGCATGTAAGCACACAGTGGCAACAACAGCTGCTAGTCATTATTTTCTCATCATCTCTTCAACACCTCTGTGTTTCAGTTTGCTTTATAAGTGATAAGTCACTCTTTTCTCAAGAGTTTTTCTCATACAGGATAGGTATTAAAAGGACCTCTAAACTCTGGGGCAACTAAGGGTCACCAGCAAAGGAACTGAACTTTGTTTTTTTAATTTGAACTGTGCATCCTCTCTTCAACCTCTCTCTAGATAAGGTGGCTCACCTTGGTAAATTACAAAATAAATAATGCTGTGGCAGTTCATCTCTGCTGTTTTGACAGAGACTCTTTTCTATTTTTCTTCTACAGACAACCTGGTGCCCATCTCTTTATTCTGTTCTAAGGCTTGTGTTGATGATTTTCTCAGAACTTAAGTGTGAGCTACAAAAACTGGTTCTCACTTCTGTCATGCAAAAATGTATTCTACCATCAGACAGTCTTTAGGCATCTGATTTTATGCACTAACTATAGGTTGTTCCATGCTGACAATTTGTAACAGAGAAATAAGAGAGAGAACTTGGCTTATGATCACACACTCAGATAACTGCATGGACTGCTTTATGCCCTCGTCTTATCCAGTCCCCTGCTTGAGGATACAGAATAGGTATCTATTACAATGTAGTAGGAGCACTTTTTCCAATTTAGTTTTAAGAACATAAGAACAGCCATGGTGGGTCAGACCAAAGGTCCACCTAGTCCAGTATCCTGTCTTCTGACAGTAACCCATGTCAGGTGCTTCAGAGGGAATGAACAGAACAGGTAATCATCAAGTGATCTATCCCCTTTCCCCCATTCCCAGCATCTGGCAAACAGAGGCTAGGGACACCATCCTAGCTAATAGCCACTGATGGACTTATCCTCCGTGAATGTATCTAGTTCTTTTTTGAACCCTCTTATAGTCTTGGCCTTCAAAACATCCTCTGGCAAAGAGTTCCACAGGTTGACAGTGCATTCTGTGAAGAAATACTTCCTTTTGTTTATTTGTTTTAAACCTGCTACCTATTAATTTCATTTGGTGACCCCGAGTTCTTGTGTTATGAGAAGTAAATAACACTTCCTTATTTACTTTCTCCACACCAGTCATGATTTTATAGACCTCTATCATATCCCACGCCTCTTTTCCAAACTGAAAAGTCCCAGTCTCACTAATCTCTCCTCATATGGAAGCTGTTCCTTACCCCTAATCATATTTGTTGCCTTTTTCTGTACCTTTTCCAATTCGAATACGTGTTTTTTGAGATGGGGCGACCACATCTGCATGCAGTATTCAAGATGTGGGTGTACCATGGATTTATATAGAGGCAATATGATATTTTCTGTCTTGCTGTCTATTCCTTTCCTATTGATTTCCAACATTCTGTTAGCTTTTTTGACTGATGCTGCACATTGAGTGGATATTTTCAGAGAAACATCCGCAATGATCCCAAGATCTCTTTTTTGAGTGCTAACAGATAATTTAGACCCCATCATTTTATATGTGTAGTTGGCATTATGTTTCCCAATGTGCATTACTTTGCATTAATCAACACTGAATTTCATCTGCCATTTTGTGGCTCCATCACCCAGTTTTGTGAAATCCCTTTGTAGTTCTTCACAGTCTGCTTTGGACTTAACTATCTTGAGTAGTTTTGTATCATCTGCAAATTTTGCCACTTCACAGTTTATCCTTTTTTCCAGATCATTTATGAATATGTTGAATAGGACTGGTCCCAGAACAGGCCCCTGGGGACACCACTATTAACCTCTTTCCATTCTGAAAACTGACCATTTATTCCTAACCTTTGTTTCCTATCTTGTAACCAGTTACTGATCTGTGAGAGAACCTTCCCTGTTATCCCAGGACAGCTTACTTTGCTTAAGAGTCTTTAGTGATGGACCTTGTCAAAGGCTTTCTGAAAATATAAGTACACTATATCCACTGGATCCCCATTGTCCACGTGCATGTTGACTCCCTCAAAGAATACTAGTAGATTGGTGAGGCTTGATTTCCTTTTACAAAAACCACGTTGATTCTTTCACAACAAATCATGTTCAGCTATCTGTCTGATAATTCTGTTCTTTACTATAGTTTCAACCAGTTTGCCTGACACTGAAGTTAGGCTTACTGGCCTGTAATTGCCAGGATTGCCGCTGGAGTCTTTTTAAAAAATTGGTTATATCACATTAGCTATCCTCCAGTAATCTGGTAGAGAAGCTGATTTAAATGATAGGTTACATATCACAGTTAGTAGTTCTGCAATTTCACATTTGAGTTCCTTTAGAACTCTTGGGTGATGCCATCTATTTTAATCATTTCAACTTCATCCACTATAGGAGGGGAAAAAATTCCAATAACTGCATATGTTGCAGTGTAGCAGAGTTACTATGGGAAACTTACACTTTAAATATTTGTCTTCTTATCCTTAGTGAAATTGGGAAATTATATAGCCACTGTTATTCAGAAGGCCAGATGATCACAGTGGTCCCTTCTGGCCTTGGAATCTATGTATGATCCATTGTGTCATTTTTACACTGAGAGCATCTTTTGCTTCAAAATTTGCTACACTCATACTCCTCTTAGAAGCCAATGAACAGCTCCAAGCTACAGATGGTGTATACCTAGTGATCCAATACATGAAGGTGATCTGGGAAGAGCACATCACAAATGTGCAGAAGGTTAAACACATAGATTAGATAATTATTTCTCTTTCATTGTAAGAGCTTTGCTTTCTTCTCTCACTGGTTAAATATCAGAAAGATATTAAGTCTGTATCCACATTTCTGACTTGGAGCTCTGGAAAAAAAGTTACAGACCTAACAAACATTGGCTAATTTGACTACTTACCACAGAGCTAACAATATGGACATTTTACGTATGCTGCTGTGAATTAAATAGTGTGAACTGCATTGTGCCCATGGTACGGTGGAAAACGCACAAGGAAATTTCTATCCACATCTGCCCCTGGGCAGAACATTGCTTGTAACTAGCACCAGAAAGCCAATAGTTTCCCCCAAAGGGTGCAGACTTGCCTCTTGGTTGTGTCACTGAGTATATTCCATTATTTTGGGGGCTGTGTGCTCCAGTCAGCTGGACTGACCCAATATGGAAAGGAATGCATGCTACACCCTTTCAGAGGGTGGCAAAGCTGCTGTTGAAGCATGTACTCCCAGACCCACAAGGAACTGTGAGTTCCTGCTGTTTGAATCCCCAAAAAGTGTTGTTATTTACTGGCTCTTCTGTTATGCTCATTGGTTGCAGCATCTGAACACGTAACACACAGACACAGTATTGAATGCAGCCTCACAACACCCTGTGAAGCAGGGAAATGATGTGGATTGTAGTTTAAAAGTCTGGCCATTTAGTACCACGTGCTGTTATTGCACAGCATACATTTTCAAAGGTATTTGTAGCTGTGCATTGGAATAAAGCATCATTGCCATATGAAAGAGAATGAATCAATAATCTGGATGCATGCAGTGCCTTGGGGATGGTGGTTGGGCAGGATATATCCTATAATTTAAGAAACTCCCATAAATTAAAATAATTATTGATATCCAATGGGGGAATATATAAAGTGCAAAATATTTTCTTTCCCTTGGTTAAGAAGGTAAATATTCACTAATAATAGGTGACGTGCAGTAGGATTGTACCACAATGCAAAGCCATTCCCACTGGACATTTCACTTTCTCCACCATCACTATGTGAAGTTCCTTTGTCTGCCTCTCAGCACTGTGTACTGCCCATGAAATGGTCAAAATGCAATTTTAAAAAGTATATTTTTTACAAAGCTGCACTGTGGCTAGATAAGATTGCATGCTAGAAGTTTGCATGAGAGCTGCTTTGAAAGGGATAGCTGTTAATAAAAATAAATTAATACATAAAGTAAATCAAATCATGAGGGTTGAAATATTTTATATATCAGAGACTTGTAGAAGAGATAGCATTTGATATAATTTCTAAGTATGTTTTGTTATTAAGGGAATAAATAAATACAATTTTAAAGGCCTCATTTTTCATTTTATGTTCCTTTATTTCTGCTGAGGCAGCATGGATTAGATCCTGAGCAGTATGTAAAGCTCCTAGTCAAGCGGACAAGTATTTTTGCCCAGAAGTGGTGGTATTTTATTCCCCTCAGTGTTAGCAGCTAGGCTAGTGCTTCAGTGCCTGCCAGCACCAACCCTTATTGCAAAAAGTACACGAAACTGGGAGAATCACTTATAGTCTTTCCCACACTCGCCATTTCACAGCCCAGAAGCGTGGGTTTTTTTTTTCATGACAGCAGCCGTGTCTGTTCAAGTGTGATTAACACTGACTTGCCAAATCTCTCCCTGGGCCATTTGGGACTTGCACGCGTCCACGCTCCCTGTTTACCCTGATGTGCCTTCACGCGCAGCCTTTTTGTTTATCTGACTAACAAATGAAAGGGAGGGGGTAAACTCCTAAATACTCATTAGTCTAGGACTATAAAAGCCCCTCAGCCTCGGGCTAGCGGGAGAACTGATCTACTTTAGGATCATCATCGGCAGAGCAGTACCACTCCCTCATCGGATCCCGTGCTGTAGCGACGGAGCATGGAGAGCGGACACATCTGCTGCCGCCCTTCACTTCAGGGGTTTAGGTCCCGGAGATGTTCCAAAGGACAACACGGGTATCCGCACTTCCTCCAGCTCAGCGCACCCATCGCGCCTTCCTTCCAGCAGATCAACTGCACTTGTGATCAGAGCCTAGTTTCCCCATGCCTCTTCCACCCATCGCGCTGCGGAAACTGAGCAGCCAGTCTGGGGTTAGGTGAGTGTTCATCTCTATTTAACAGGCTGTTTCCTTGATTCTGCAGGGCCGGGGAATTCTGGAGGCCTTGGATCCCCACCCAAAGAGATGCAGAGAGACAGCTGAGAAGAAATCAAAGTGTGGTAAGTGTCTCAGATCTGCCAATAATACTGTTCTGGCAGAGAGATGGAGAGGACCAAACAGGTTTTCTTCTATCTGACACGTTCAGGGTACCGTGCAAGTCTGACTTAAAAAAAACAAACAAACAAACAAACAAAAAAACCAAAGCAACAAACTATCAATCTCCCAAACAAGGTCTGTTTGGGAAATAATCTGTGCAGCAGTAGTGAAGGGCATTTCTGAGGTTAAATGGCAATGTGTTGTTTAATAAACCAAGAATATTGAATACTGCAGTAAATTAACCTGTACCGTTTGCCAGGTTATATTTAACACCTGTGGAGTAAATTTTGTCTCTTCTCTTTTTTTAATTCCTAGCTGTATAGTCCATATGGGATGACAGAAGCCTCAGGAAAACTTACCCAATATACACATCCAGTTAGGTAAGTTGCTATTCAAGGAATAACATCTCTAGTAACCCTCCTGATAATTAGTTTTACAGCTGTCATGATTCTGAAACAGACTTTATGGCCTTTAGTTTCCACCCATATCACCAAATGTATTTGTGGTTGTATGTCCATTAGATGGTCCCAAACCAGTTGAGCAAAGACTCAGTACAGCAACCTTTTCCAGAAATGTGTTGCGCATTATAGCCCCTGTCCAGCAAAGCACTTAAGTACCTGCTTACTTTTAAACAGTGTGAGTAGTTCTATTGATATCAATGAAAGTACTCACATGTTTAAAGGTATGCAGGTGCTTAAGTGCTTTGCTGGATCGTGGCCTACCAAAATAGTTTTTAACATTTATCATAGTAATGATATCTTGCATTTATAAAGCTGCTTTTATTCCAGAGGATCCAGATGCATTTTACACTTTTCAAACAGAAACTCTCCTCACCCATCCCCGAGGTGGAACTTGGCAGCTGTTTGATAGCACACACCACTAACAGCTCAGGTCAGGAAGTAAAGATTACTATAGCTGAAGCTATAGGGGATCTATCTGTTGAATGTAATGAGAGCTAGTCATTATGGTATCCAGGCGATTTAGGAAGGTGGAATGTAATTACAGAAATTAATATTTTAGGTAGGACACAAAGTGCTCACAAATTTAGGCTCCGATTCTGTACACACTTGAGTAATTGTATTGACCTTGGTGGGACTACTTGCATGCAAGCATGTGTGAGAGTCACAGGATTGTGGCTTTACATGCTAAAAGTGAACAGGAAATGTGATATTGACTATTTGAGTGAAAAAGAGATGTTGTTCAGAAGAAAGATGTAGCCTAGTATAATTTGTTTTTTACAACTGACTTAGAAAGTATTTTTAAATAAGTAAATAAACCTCCTCTTATATCTTTAATTTGTTTCTGTTATGGATGATATGTAACCAGTGTTCATGAATCATTGCACAGGGAAATATATTAAATGGTGCTGGTGACAAAGTGGTTAGTGTCCATTTATCTTTGGAAACTTGTCTCATTTTCTTTGCTTTTTAAATTCACCTCCCATTTTTGCTTGCAATTTATTGTTGTGATTAGTTGATAGTGTAAATCATATTAGTTGGACGTCAGTGCCAATAAGGTAGAAAAAAGTCTAATTGTCATCACTGGTCATCAACATAATCTGTGGGCATAATATGGGCAGGCGATCAGTTTGAAAAACTAGATGCACCGGATACGAGTTGCATGTAGTCCACAGTGGGAAGAAAATATAGGTTTTGGTTTCATCCTGAGAAATTACTCTTGCTCTGAATGCTTTCTTTCAATCTCAGGATTCACGTTAGTTTTTGATGCTACATTTTGTATGGTAGTATATTTGAGGCTTCTACTGGATCTGTATTTTTGACAGGTATTTTGAAATTTAAAATTTATCAGATATTCAGATAAAAGAGAAACCTTTTCTAGTGCTGACTCAGCAAGTGATACTTGGTAGGTTGGGGGGAAGAGTTGGTGTCTATTAGAAACACAGAAGACTTTCCTGGCCCCGGAGGCTGACCAACAAACACAAAGGATAATATCTAACAATAATAGATACACAAAACATTGTATATTTGTTTCAGACTATTTTGGCCCAAGTCAAGGTGCTATGATTACTTATATCGAGAAGCTGAAGCACTTCTGAAAAACTTCCCAGTTCAAGCCACAATTTCCTTTTATGAAGACTCAGACAGTGAAGATGACAATGTTGAACTGGAGCAAGATTCGGGAATAGAATCCGATTGCTAACTATATGGAATGCTAATACCACCTCTAAAACTTTTTAATTTAAACTTGATGATGTAAAAATGTATCATAGTATTTTTAAAGATAATTTATTTGAATGTAAGTTATTGGTAATAAAAAAAATTGAAATATTTTGTACATGTTATAGTACATTTGTCTATCTTTTCTAGTCTAAGGATTGTTTTTGCTTTTAGGGGAGAAAAGGTACACATTTGAATTTCTTAAAACAGCTGAATAATTTATTATTCTCATGAAGCCTGACATTTAATATATTAAAGTTAAAAAAAAAAATCTAGCTCCTGGACTTTGTAGTCCATAACTGACACATTCCCAAATTGCAATTTTGAAACAAGTTGCCTGATTATTTCTTCCTTTACACCAGTTTTATGATGATGTGACCCTATTGATTTCACTAGAGTAAAAATGGTGCAACTGTGTGGAAAAACAGGCCCAATAGAGTGGCTACGTAATGAAAGTTTTCTTTATAGCTTAGGTGAAGCATTTCAAGTAATTAATCTGGAACAAATATTCTTAGCCCTGGTCTACACTGGAGGTGGGGTGGGGGAGGGATCGATCCACATTATGCAACTTCAGCTATATGAATAACGTAGCTGAAGTCGACATACTTAGATCGACGTGTCTAGACTAGGTGCGATAAATTGATCCCATTGGATCGATTGCTGCCCTCCGATCTGGTGAGTAGAATAGACCTAACCTTAGATCATACACTCACTGATGAAATTAAGTGCCCGTGGCGGCTCTATGTATTTTGCCGCCCCAAGCACGGCAGTCAGGCAGCCTTTGGTGGCATGCCTGCGGGAGGTCCGCCGGTCCCGCGCCTTCGGCATACCCGCCGCCAAACCGCGGGACTGGCGGACCTCCTGCAGGCAGCAGCCGAAAGCCCTCACGGCGACCGGCAGGCCGCCCCCCGCGGCTTGCTGCCCCAGGCATGTGCCTGGAGCCACCCCTGTGAAGTGCATACATGTGCATGGAAACAAACAGTTTAAAAAAAAAAAAGACAAACAACATAACTTTTTCAGTGTAAATATGGGGAACCAAATTCTGCTCTCAGTCACACCTATGAAACTGGGGACAGAATTTAGGCTTGCGAACTGAATCATAATCTCAGATACATGGGCTTATATTGCTGGATATAGTATAAAAATAGTTACCGATCATCCATGTAAACCAGACAACAGCACGAAGTAAGGAGCAAAATTGTGTTCTTACTAATGGGGTTTCACTGCTACACCTACAAGTAGAATTTGGCCTGACATACAGTAATACATGCCTGCAAATGTGAAGACAGCTGTAAATTAATATAATATATAGCCGAATAACCATTTGGGGTCCAAGTCTGCCACCCGCACTCATGAGTAGTTCTGTGCTCAGTAAGTATTCCCCCTGAAATTACTCTGAGTAAGGCACAACACAGTGCAATGATAGTAGAATCAGACACTTGTTTAAAAAAAAAAAATTTTAATCAACTGGTCCATTCTCTCCATTTCAAAACCTTCAACATGTGACCTGGCTGTGTTTGCCTGAATTTGCAAGAGAACCTGAAACAATAAATATGAGATCTGACCTACTCGGTTGATTTCAGTGTGTGTTAATTCAGATGTCAATGATGATACTTCATACCTCAACATTAACAACTGTACTGTTCATCTAAGCACGTAAGAAAGGAGTATTCTATAAGACAAGATTGCATAGCTCTTCCTTACTGACTGCTCACTTTCGTGCTGAAGTTGGGTGTGATTGGTTTAATTTTCTTTCAAGAGTTTGGGAAACTGTCAAGCCTATTAGCAGACACCCTGTTCTTTCTATGTTTTATACTGTACCTCAAGGTCACTTGAAAAGTTACAATGCCTAATTGTGGACCTTAAATTTGATTTGAGGCAGAATGTCTTTGCATCATGCTCAGGTTTTCTCTCTCGTCCAGATCAATGCAAATAGCTCTTTTCTTCTACCTCTTAAGGGTATACAAGCTTAGCTTTCTTATGACATCTTACTCATGATAATATTTTAATAATAACAATATTGTACACTTATAGGGCACTTCCAATCTGAGGATTTCAAGCACTTTACAAACAGTAATGCATTAAACCTCAAAATACTCTTTGGAGACCATATCCATGGCCCATTCCAGGGAGGGGTAGGAGGTCTTGGCCACTTTTAGCCGATTCTGGGGGCTATTTTAGAAGGGCCGGGGGTGGGGCCATCTGAGTCAGGGGTGTCCCGACAAAAAAGTAACCAGTGGAACGGCGCACCAAGCAGGGCCGGCTCCAGGCACCAGCCGACCAAGCACGTGCTTGGGACAGTACCTGATAAGGGGCGGCCAATCTTGGGGGTGGCAGGGGGGCACTCAGTTTTTTTTTTTTTTTGGGTTCGGGTGGGCGGCGCGGGGGGGGGGGGGGGTTGGTTTTGTGTGGGGGGGGGGGGGGGGGGGGGGGGGGGGGGGGGGTGTTGGGCAGCGCGGCTCGGCAGTGGGGGTGTTTGGCGGTGCGGCGCTCGGCGGGCGGGTTCGGCAGTGGGACTTGGAGGTGGGGGTGTTTGGCGGCGTGGCGCTTGGTGGGAGGTGCGTGTGTGGTGGCAGGTGGGTTCGGCGGCGCGGCACTCGGCGGGCAGGTTCGGCAGCGGGGCTCGGCGGTGGGGATGTTTGGCAGTGCTCAGCGGGAAGTGTGTGTGACGGCGGGCGGGGTTTGGCAGCTCGGCGGGTGGGTTCAGCAGCGCGGCTCGGCGGTGGGGGTGTTCAGCGGCATGGCACTCCACCGGGGTGGCAGTGAAGTGCTGAGGGTGTGTGTTATGGTGGCGCTATGGAGGGTGGCGCTCTTTTTTTTTGCTTGGGGCGGCAAAAAAGTTAGAGCCGGCCCTGGCACCAAGGCCCAGTGCCAGGGTGAAAGGCGGATCAAGGCACATGCCAATGGGGTAGGGGGGCAGGTGTGCGGCCCCAGTGCAGCAATCGCAGCAGGGTGGAACGTGCAAGTTGTGCCCCACGACACAGCGCGGCGGGGGAGGAGAAGGTCTCGCGGGGTGGGGGGGGGGGAGTAGTAACGTCAGCACCGGCCCCCATTTGCAGCCGGTTCGCGGGTTTGTTTTGCGCGGCTCCGGCCCCACCTGAGGGTGGCGCGCGCGGCTCTGGAAGGGGGCGGGGTCGCTCCCCAGGCTGCTGGGCGGACTCCGCCCCCCGCGCCTGCGCAGTCCCCTCGCGGCCAGGCCGAGCCCGGAAGCGCGCGGGGGGTGAGCGCGCCGCGCGGCCGCGGAGCGGAGCGGAGCAGAGCAGGATGCTGAACGTCCCGGCGCAGGCCTTCCCCGCGTCCGGCTCCCAGCAGCGGGCGGCCGCGGGGGGGCGCAGCAAGGTAGGGGCCGGGCAGGCAAGGGGGCTGGCCCCGTCTTTCCCGGCGGTGGCGGGGCGCTGCCTGTTCCGGGGCTGCCGTCTGGCTGCGAAGCCTGGGCAGTGCCGCCGCAGGCGGGTGTCGCTCGGCTCTGCCCGGGGCCGGTGAAGCACCGCGGAGGCCCCACAGCAGCCGGGCAGGGACCAGCCAAGCGGCGCCGAGACGCTGTGTGCGCTCGAGCTGGGCCCGGAGTAGTGGGCAGGCGGGGGTTGTCACCCCGGGGGCTGGGAGGCAGCCCGGGGCTACTCTCCTGCCTCGTGTTTGGAACCAGCTACGTCCTCACACCGATACACTGGGGATCGGGCACGTCTCGCCTGTTCACACGCTTCACTTGCGTATAGTGGGGAAAGCATGCGGAGTGCGGATCAGTTCCTTTCAATGCGAAGAGACAGAGCTGTAGTGCAGGGTTAGTGTCAGGGACTGGCAAGAACAGCTCCAGAATTTCCAAAAGGAAAGTGGCACTTATGGGTGTGCAGCAAGGAAAACCTCTGCTTAATGAAACGTGGTATAATTGGTCTATGGGACTCATTGCCACATTCCATGAGTATAGCAGGATTTGGCATCTTTATATATAATGAAGACAGTCCACAATTACACTGTTGTATTTTTAATAATTTTATAAGGTTAAAGGATCTATCTCCGTGTGTTTCAGGGCCGAAGCTAAGGAAGATACTTGCCCTATGGGCTGACTTTTATAATTGTCCATTTGAAGGTTCTTGCACTTTCCTTTGAAGCATCTGGTACTGGCTACTGTCAGAGATAGAATGCAGGACTAGATAGATTGCCAGTCTGATGGCAAGTCCGGTGTTAACCATAACCCATCTGTATTATTTCCTGTTAATTTTCTTTATTAAATCTAAACTTACATGTAGTATTTATCAATGTATATGCTATAAAATTATCTTCTGGAATTTCCTGACTTAATTTTTTTACTTTAATGTTGCGTTAATGCTTTTTTTCTTGTTTAATTTTATGTAGTTGACAAGTATTGGTGGAACCGTTGTGCTGGGTGCTGTACGAACATTCAAGAACATGCATTCACTGTTCTTAGGAGCTTATGCTTGCTTGTTGCATTTTTGTTTCAAGTTTGTTACACTCTAATAATAGCAAAGTGGTAGGAAGGACATGGGTGGCAGCGATAAGATCAGATTGCTACATAGGTATCTGCACAGCCTTATGGTTCCAGATAATCTGTATGTCTCTTTAGAGAAAGAGGACAGTTACCAGTTCCTTGTTAGACTTTCTAGGTTATCTCAGTATTTATAAAGCATAGCTCTTCCGCTGATGTTAACTTCACATTTTGCAGTTCAAACTCTACATGAGGATGTTTATATCCAATAAAACTCTTCTGTTTAGGTTCCTAAATAAGTTGGGCCTGGCTTTCAAAAGCCCTGTTGGCTCCTTTTGGCTTCAATAGGAGCAGGATGTGTTCAGTGTTTTTAAAATAAGGTTCAATTTATTTAGAAGTCTAACTTATAGGCATCTGCTGTGTGAAAATTTTGACCATGTCAAATTTAAATTCTGATTCCCTATGCAATATTCTCCAGTCCTCTCTTTTTCTTCATCTTCTCTTATGTACACTCACATGCTTTTTCACTTCTTTTGCCATATGTAAGGCTTGAAAATGTGATCATTGGTTTAAACCTGCTAGGCACAGATTAGCATTAAAGGTGTTAAAGATCAATGCCCAGGTGAGATGCCATCCTCACCTCCAGCTTTTGGGAAAGGGAAGGTCCTGATAGGATAGTATCCCTGGATCTTGCTTGGGGATTTTGGTTTTCTTTTCGGTCAGTCAGTGACCGGTAAACTTGGAGATGTGTTTTCTTTGGGTGCTTGAATAGAGGAGGAATAGGTGTATCTATCTCTTCTTGAGCTTCCTAGCTGCTATGCAGTTTGGTGGAGATTCCTCTATCTGATGTGAAGGGTGTGTTTGTAATACTCTCTCTCCCTAAATTGTATTCTTGACTCCCTTCTTTCTATGGAGTCTATTTCTTTTGCTATTCATAGACTTCCCAGCCAGCAGCAGAATGAAACTGGTGTGACTGTTCACTACTGCAGTGAAGATTTGGCGTCTGCAGTCCAGTTTTTGTGGACAAATATCCTCCCAGTGGGTGCTAATGTGGGCAAGGAGAGAGTGGAGAATGTCACTTGCCTCAAGTGCGTAGGTAGCTGTCCTAAGTAGTTTTGCTTTGGTCCAGGGGGTTCCCAATAGCAGTAGAGAAAACAAACAAGAGTGTCATCACTCTATCCATACTCTCTTTGTAAAACAAAACAAAGTAGTCTTTTGAATGTGCACTTTTCCAATAAAAGGTATTACCTCACCCACTTTGTCTCACACTTTTCCTTTAGCATTTTACAATGTTAGCATATATTTTACTTTTTAGGTCCCTTTAAAACCAGGCAGAAGTCTTATGGACTGGATTCGGCTAACTAAGAGTGGAAAAGACTTAACTGGATTGAAAGGACGATTAATTGAAGTGACTGAAGAAGAGCTTGCTAAACACAGTAAAAAAGATGATTGCTGGATATGTATAAGAGGTGGGTTATTCACACAAAAAATACATATAGACAGTGTGTGTCATTTCTTCTCATTCATAAGTTGGTAGTTTGGGCATGTTTTACAACTTAGGCCAAATCCACTTTGGGCATAAGTGGATATAGCTCTGTTTAAGTTAAAAGTTAAATTGTTTAAGCCAGGAGTGAAATCTGAGTTTTAGTGCACAAATTACAGGGATACCCATTTACCTTATCCTTCTTCTGCCCACTAACCTCCAAATCCATTCTAGATTTTTCCTCAACAGAAGACATTAAAAAGGGGCCTCCAAAACTAGAACTGCAGTCATGGTAAATTCTCATGTTGTCAACTGTGACTTGCAAATTGTGAACCCTGGAAGTTGCTTCTTACAGAGCTAATGCATGTTGTGTAGCTGAGCTTCTTGGAGGAGGTGTGCAGCTTGAACAGTAGTATCAGAATGCTTTGTGCTTATGAAACTATAAAGCCTCCCTGGCTCTTGACAGGGTGTGGTCAGATATTCCCTTGCTATAACATTGTGATGAAATGGATCACAGAAACCCCCTTCGGGACTGCTACCTGGTGTGTCGAGATTACCTCTGAGCCTGTTTTCCCTGGCACATTGAGACTTCAGAACCTTTGAGCTAGACATGTTAGCCTGTACAGACACAGACCCAGGTCTGAACCACGTCCCCCCAAAACTGCAGGCTTAACTGAAAACAGCTTAAGAAATGTTCCTGTCTCCGACACTCAGGTACCCAGCTCCCAATGGGGTTCAAACCCCAAATAAATCCATTTTACCCTGTATAAAGCTTATACAGGATAAACTCAAATTGTTCGCCTTCTATAACACTGATAAAGAGATATGCACAGCTGTTTGCCCCCACCCCCGGTATTAATACATACTCTGGGTTAATTAATAAGTAAAAATGATTTTATTAAATACAAAAAGTAGAATTTAAGTTGTTCCAAGTAATAACAGGCAGAACAAAGTGAATTACCAAGCAAAATAAAATAAAACATGCAAATCTAATCCTAATACAGTAAGAAAATTATTACAGATGAAATCTCACCCTCACAGATGTTCCAATAAACTTCTTTTACAGACTAGCCTCCTTCTACTCTGAGTCCAGCAATCACTCTCACCCCTGCAGTTACTGTTCTTTGTTCCAGTTTCTTTCAGGTATCCTTTGGGGGTGGGGAGGCTCTCTCTTGAGCCAGCTGAAGACCAAATGGAGGGGTCTCCCAGGGGCTTAAATAGACTCTCTCTTGTGGGTGGAGACCCCCTCCTCTCTCCTATGAAGAATCCAGCTACAAGCTGGAGTTTTGGAGTCACATGGGCAAGTCACATATCCATGCATGACTCAGAACTTTACAGGTGGCAGCCATTGTTCACATGCTACCTTGAACGTCCCAAGTAGACTTCTTATGTGGATTGGAGTCTTCCAGGGTTCCATTGTCCGTTAAGTGTTTCTTAATTGGCACTTGCAAATTCCTTTAAGAAGCTGATCAAATGCCTTACTAAGGCTACTTAAAATCAAACAGGTACACAGCCAATATTCATAACTTCGAATACAAAAATGATACATGCATACAAATAGGATTAAAATATTCAATAGATCATAACCTTTATAGAGATATGTTACATGGCATATGTAGCATAAAACATGTTCCAGTTATGTCATATATACATTCATAAGCATATTTCCATAAAGCATTATGGGGTGCAACGTCACACCCTCCTCCTGAACTTACTGCCGGAGACTTGGACACTGCCCATGGCGGAGGCAGTATAATTAAAATTCCTGTTTGTCTCTGGTCACACTCCCTTTCAGTACCTTTAAACCGTATGATGTCATTCATAGGTGTTCTAGCAAGGTTTGGGGTTCCTGGTGCCTGAGTGCCTGAAAACAGGTTGGGGTGTAGTATTGCTAACAGAATGCAAACAGCAATATCTGTTAAAGTGTAGGTGTCTTGCCATTTAGCCACCAATGCTGTGAGGTGGTGTGCTTTACTTTCCCCTTCCACACAGCAGCGTGGGCCTGTTATACTCTTGCTGCTGTGCTAAGCTTCCAGCCCGTTTACAGGTATAAGCTGAAAAGTTGTCACCATCCCTAGCATGTACAACAGTTTTTTCCATAAATCAGGTATGTCCCACATCTTTAAAGCGTTTACCACTAGTATTAACTCCTTTGTTTTGACACATAGATGAAGTAGTAAAAGACACAAGATTAACAGCAAATTTACGGCAGACAGGCTTTGTTCACACAATTTAGCTTGTTTAGTGTTTATTACATTTTCCAATTCCTTTGTGTACCATGATCGGTGCCCTGATGCAGATTCTTCTGTCTCTTTGGAGAAGGCTTTTGATTTAGGCATGTGTTTGAGGCTTTGCCAAGGAAAGGGTGTACTGCAACCATGCCTGCCCTCGACCCCTCCCTCTGGAATTTCTTTGGGTTGGACCTCACCCCCTTGTGGAGCTTCCCAAGAGCGGAGTGCTTCTTCCCCTAGCCTTGAAGAGACAGTGTTATTTTTTACAAGAGTGGCAGGAATAATGTTCTTTAATGGAGTGCTTTGGATCGGTAAGATCCCATCGGAGACCCCACTCTTTGCCCCCAACAGGTCAGCTGGATGGACTCCCCCTCCAGGAGATCTGACCCCCAGTCTTCCCTTAAAACCTGATCCACAAGAGAGGGGTCTGACATTTTAAATGCAGATTTTTCACCCTCCTCCTGGGAAAGAGCCTCCCTACAAAAGGTGGGCAGACTCTCCTGTCCCCCCTCACCTTCTGTCTGGACTTCCCTTTCTGGGCTCCCCCCTGGGTCAGTATAACTCCAAAAGGGAAGGTGACCCTGGTCCAGCTGTGGGCTCACAGCTACCAGCTATGACAGACCCTTCACTGGCCAGCAAAATCCCCCCCTTTCCCTCAGGTTGGGCTTCCTGCTACAGAGTCCTTGAGGTCTGTTCCCACCACAGTGATTACCAGGACCCCAACTTCCACCTTCGGGATACATGTCCCTATGCACCCCATGGCAGGCCCTGTCCCCTGCTGATCTGCAACTTCCTGGCAGTCAGCAGCTGGGATACCCTCCTGGTTACAAGGTGGAATTCTCCCCTCCCCCAGGCAGATGATTATGGGACAGGAGCTGGCTTTGTCCAGCCCCTCCTGTAGGGACTTGCCTTGAGCCCCGGGGCTACAGGAACTGGTTACAGCCATTCCTGCCCCCAAAGCTGCATCCTTCATTGCTACAGAAGAATTTAAGAGACACCTTCCTATTCCCCCAGCAGTCCATGTGGCCTCATCTCCTTCCCTTCCCTCCCCCCCTGGGATTTTAGCACAAGATTCCTTCTCACTGCAAACCAACCCTGGGACAGATTCTGCCACATCAGAGAAATCATTCCCCAGTAGAAACAGTGCAAAATTGTGTGCCACTGTTGCAACCGTCAGCTCAGCCTGCAAATAACCGGTTTCCATGTGCACCTTACCTAAAGGTGCAAGGATTTTGTAACCTCCCACCAGTTCTGCCATTTCCCCTGGCAACAAATCCTTCTCTTGGATCAGGTCCCTCCTGACCACAGAAATCTCTACACCCGTGTCCCTTAAACCAACAAGCATTTTCCCATTAAGTTTAACAGCATGCATATGCTTACTGCTCGGTTGTGTAGAAGCAACCTATACAAATCCTGTGGGGAAAGAGGCAGCAGCCTGACTCTGAGAAGCAGCAGCTTCATGTGTTACCTGCTGCCTGCTCCCACTCAGCAAGGGACACTTATTCCTCAGGTGCTCAGTGGACTTACAATGATAGCACCTCTTGGGCTTCTCTGCTTGTACAGGAGATTTGTGACGAGTAACGGGAATGGGGAGGTGAACGCCCAGCCTCCTTTTTCCCAGGGGTAAAACAGTAATTGTGCTTTCCACCAACCCTGAACCCCTCTGACAGTGGTTTATGTTTAATTGCAGCTTATGACCGCTCGAAAGAGTCTGCAAACTCAGCTAATTCTCCCGCTGCATTCACCTTTTTGTCCCACAAATGCTGTTTTACATCATCACTGCACATATTCAGGAATTGTTCCTGAGTAACCAAATCTCACATTCTTTCAAAGCTTGTAATGACTTTTCGCCTCACCCACTTATCTAACAAGTCTCTCATTTCATTTACATAAGCCACATTACTCAATCCAGATCCCCTTTTAAGACTCCTGAATTTAGGTTTCAGGTGTAATCTGAAACTGTTTCAAAATCAGTTCCTTAAATTTACCATAGTTTTTGAAGCATCATTAATAGGCATCTTATTGAATATGTCCAGAGCTCTTCCAGTCAATTTTGCTATCCAGGTGGTCATCTTTTGATCTTCAGGGATAGCATGGAGGGTGCACAGTCTCTCAAAGGTGATGAAATAATCAGCAATATCGCTGGATTCATCAGACTGTGGACATAGTCACTCCCGTTTTTGGGGAAGTAGAGCCAGCTGCTGGAGGGTTTTGTCTCTTCCACTCCATAACAGCCAGTTCATGCTTCTGGGCCTCAATCTGGGCCTATATTTCTCTGTCTTTTAACTCCAGGGCTCTTTTGTCCCTGGCTGCCTCTGCTTCCATAGCCCTTCTGTGCGCAGTTTCCTCTGCTTTTTTGAGCTTCAATTGGAACTCATGCTCCTTTGCCTTCTCTTCTGCTTCCCGTTTGGCCAGCTCTAGTTTAGTAGCTGCCTCGCTGGTAGTCATTTTCCAGCTCTCTTGTGCTGGGCCACACCCCTCTGCTGTTCACTGAAACTGAAATGCACTCAGCTCAGGGGCTTCTAGTTAACAGAGGCTTGCCCAGCATTCAGCCTTTCTGGGCAATTTGCAACTTGTGCAGTTCTAGCTTCTTCTGATCTTCACTCTTACTTATTTTGCTTACTTTTCTGTGTGACGGGTTGGATCACAGAAACCCCCTTGGGAGCTGCCACCCGATGTGCAAAGACAACCCCTGCTCCTGTTTTCTCTGCCAGCTCAGGACTCCAGCACCCTGTCTTGCTGAGCCAGACACTCCCGTCTGGCTCCAGACACAGACCCAGGGTCTGAATCACTTGTCCCAAAGCTGCAAGTTTACCTGAAAACAGCTCGCAGTAGTGTGCTTGTCTTTAGCACTCAGATGCCCAACTCCCAATGGGGTCTAAACCCAGATAAATCCGTTTTACCCTGCATAAAGTTTATGCAGGGCAAACTCATAAATTGTTCGCCCTCTATAACACTGATAGAGAGGTATGCACAGTTGTTTGCTCCCCCAGGTATTAATACATACTCTGAGTGAATTACTAAATAGAAAGTGATTTTATTAAATACAGACAGTAGGATTTAAGTGGTTCAAAGTAGTAACAGACAGAAAGTAAGTCACAAGCAAAATAAAATAAAATACGCAAATCTATGCCTAATCAAACTGAATACAGATAATCTCACCCTCAGAGATGCTTCAGTACGTTTTTCTCAGACTGGACACCTTCCAGGCCTGGGCACAATTCTTGTTGCAGCTCAGGTGATAGCTAGGGGATTCTTCATGATGGCTTCTCTCACCTTCTCTGTTCTCTTCCCCTCTTTATATATCTTTTGCATAAGGCGGGAACTCTTTGTCTCTCTGGGTTTCCACCCCCCCTCACTGGAAAAGCACCAGGTTAAAGATGGATTCCAGTTCAGGTGACATGATCACATGTCACTGCAAGACTTCATTACTCACTTGCCAGCACACACATATACAGGAAGACTCACAGGTAAATACAGCCATCTGCAGACAATGGGAGTCATCAAGATTCCAAACCATCATTAATGGTCCACACTTTACACAATTACAATAGGCCCTCAGAGTTACATTTTATATTTCTAGTTTTAGATACAAGAGTGGTACATTTATACAAATCAGATGATCGTACTCAGTAGATTATAAGCTTTGTAATGATACCTTACAAGAGACCTTTTGCATGAGGCATATCCCAGTTACTTACATTCACTTATTACTGTATTTTCTCTAAAACTATCTCAGTTACATTATATTGACTTATTATCAAGTTTTTATAAAACCATATAGACTGCACAACGTCACATTCTGTCCCTATTTCCCTTACCTGAAATAAGCAAACAGAAAATAACAAACCAGTAACCACTTTGTTCTCCAGCCACCATGCACAAAATTCACTTAAAATCACTATCAGTATCTCAAAGCAATCAGCTGTGCACAGACCCTGCTCGACTATGCCACTGTGGCGGGTTGGATCACAGAAACCCCTTGAAAACTGCCAACTGATGTGCTGGGACTACCTCTGAGCCTGTTTTCCCTGGCAGCTTGAGACTTCGGTACCCTACCTGGTTGGAGCCAGACATGCTAGCCTGCTACAAACACAGACCCAGATCTGAACTACGTCCCCCAAAAACTGCAGGCTTAACTGAAAACAGCTTAAGAAGTGTTCCTGTCTCCAACACTCAGGTACCCAGCTCCCGATGAGGTCCAACCCCAATTAAATCCATTTTACCCTGTATAAAGTTTATACAGGATAAACTCATAAATTGTTCACCCTCTATAACACTGATAAAGAGATATGCACAGCTGTTTTCCCCTCCCCCCGTATGGAGGGGTCTCCCAGGGGCTTAAATAGACTTTCTCTTGTGGGTGGAGACCCCCCCCCTCCTGTGAAGAATCCAGCTGCAAGTCTGGAGTCACATGGGCAAGTCACATGTCCATGCATGACTCAGAATTTTACAGGTGGCAGCCATTGTTCACATGCTACCTTGAACATCCCAAGCAGACTTCTTATGTGGATTGGAGTCTTCCAGGGTTCCATTGTCCGTTAAGTGTTTCTTGATTGGGCACTTAACTTGCAAATTCCCTTCTTAAGAAGCTGACCAAATGCCTTACTAAGGCTACTTAAAAATCAAACAAGTATACAGACAATATCCATAACTTTGAATACAAAAATGATACATGCATACAAATAGGATGAATATATTCAGTAAATCATAACCTTTACAGAGATATATTACATGGCATATGTAGTATAAAACATATTCCAGTTATGTTATATATACATTCATAAGCATATTTCCATAAAGCATTATGGGGTGCAACATCACAAACATTTTAGTGAGATTTAGTGTGTGTTTGCTTTCAACTCAGTCATCCTGGTGAGGTGAGACCATGTCCCTTCCAAGGTCAGTCTATGCTAGCTGGTCTCTTGAATGTTGGAGTGTTTGTCACTATACTTTGGAATACCCCACTTGGTGGGTGTTTCGTATGGAAATCTTTTTCTCCACCCTTGCTTCCCTCTAAAGCACTCACACAGAGCTGAGCATATTTTAGTCCTGTCATATATTTGTATATTAAAATGACAATGCAGTTTCTTACATGGGATCAAACTAAAACCAATATGAAACAGCAAGATCAATATAAAAAAGTTGGCAAAAGTATGAAAGTCAAAATGCTGACATGCAGACAATCTTTACCCTGTCAGAGTTCAAAAAATACTAACAGATGGAGGAGCTTTAGTAATAACTTTTAATATTATTGTCTTTAAATTTTTTTTGACTTACATGATTTTCTAAGGTTTCAGAGTAACAGCCGTGTTAGTCTGTATCCGCAAAAAGAAGAACAGGAGTACTTGTGGCACCTTAGAGACTAACAAATTTATTAGAGCATAAGCTTTCGTGGACTACAGCCCACTTCTTCGGATGCAGGCACTTCAACCAAATAAAGTAACATACTAATCACTAGCACATCTTTTGCTCTTGTTCTTTTGTTTTTCTGAAATAATTAATACTTGGCAGTGTTGCTATCTAATTACTTCTGCAGTAAATGGTCAATGCAAGACAAGGCTAGTTAAGTATATAAAGAAATACAGCAATACTAAAAATAAACATGATTACTTCTTAATGGCAAAGAACTCCAACAATTTGAAAAAGTTATGCTAAACACCTACCAATGAACAAGTTTGTGATGTTAGCTAAATGACATGATGTCNATATGCGGGCTGTAGTCCACGAAAGCTTATGCTCTAATAAATTTGTTAGTCTCTAAGGTGCCACAAGTACTCATGATTTTCTAAGGGCTCAGGGCTTTAGCTATGGGGGAGCGCTGGGATTTAAACCAGTGTCCCCCCGTAGCCCCAGCGCCCCCTGTGGGGCTGAAGCCAGGAATGGAGCCTCAGGGCTGAAGCCCTAAGCCCCAGTGCTCCCCACGATGCTCCCAAGGGTCAGAAGCCCCGA
Source organism: Trachemys scripta elegans (assembly GCF_013100865.1). Taxonomy (NCBI): domain Eukaryota; kingdom Metazoa; phylum Chordata; order Testudines; family Emydidae; genus Trachemys; species Trachemys scripta. The sequence goes on along the minus strand of NC_048300.1, from coordinate 140,192,970 downwards.
GGCCCCCCTGCCCCCGGTGGCTGAAGCTCTGAGCCCCCGAGGCAGTACAGTATTTGCTGGGTTGGTGTTTTGGTTTTGTTTTGTCTCCACTGCTGCCTGATTGATTATTTTCAGGTCCACATGGTTAAGGCAGTGATTTAGTCATGGGTATTTTTAGTAAAAGTCATCGACAGGTCACGGGCAATAAACAAAAATTCACGGCCCGTGACCTGTCCATGACTTTTACTATACAGTATACCCCTGTCTAAATCTTAACTGGGTGGGGGGGGCACTGCTATGGAGGATCAGGGGGCCGCTGCTCGGGGGAGGATACGGGGGGGCTGCTGCTTTTGGGGGGAGGGGGAGGACAGGGGCCACCGAGCAGCGGCTGCTCTGGCTGCTCCTGGGGCTGCTCACCTACCGATGCTCCCACGGCCCCCGGGACTGCTGCTCAGGTGGTTCCCGGGGCCGGCCGCTGCTCTGTCGGTCCCTGGGGCTAGCTACCCAGAGCATCCTGAACAGTGGTCGATGCGGCCGGCCCTGGGGCCGCTCCAGCAATGGCCGGTGTGGCTATCCCTGGGGCCACCTGAGCAGCTCAGGCAGCCCTGGGGTCAGCCACAGCAGCCGCTGCAGAAGTCACGGAGGTTGTAGCAAGTCACAAAATCTGCGACCTCCATGACAGACACGGAGCCTTACACATGGTGTCTGGTTGACTGATAAGTCCGTAACTCTGGTGTTTGGATCTTTGAGGTTCTATTGTATTTGCTTGGCACATTTCACCTGTGTAGCATATTGTACTCAAGGACCATAAAATATTTAAAGTTATGAAGGTCCCTGAAGAAAAGAATGACTATGTAGGCTGTGGCAAAAATGTGAAGGGCTTTGAGAGGGTAGATAAAGCACATTGACTTGATACCGAAGAGGAAGAATGCTAAATAGATTTGGGGAAGGAGTGGGGGGGGGATAAGGGGGGGGGAAGGCAGGGAGAGGTATAAGTGGAGGAGGGAAGTTGAGAATCTGTGTTATGACAGTAGTGGAATTGTCAATTCAGATGGATTGGGAGGAAAGGCAGATTTTAGTGTTTGATATTGATTGAGATGGAAGTTGGACATGCATGTGCAGAATCTGTTAAGACAAATATGAGATTGAATGGGGGGAGTCAAACTGGGGGCTGAGTGGTGGCTTTGGGAGTCTGTCAAACTGAATATAACAGCAGCATCTAGCTCATAATAATGTCCTAATAATCTGTGTTTTCACTGACTAAATGTCCTCCTCGTATGCAGTATTCACTACTGCACACAAGATGGTGTAGTTAGCAAATCCAGCAGAAAAATCATCTTTTATAAACTTGAAAATATCAAGGTGTACGTTCTGCATTTTCATTGTTCACCCATTTCACTTATATCAGTTTTCTTAAGCTTATTGAATTTATAATTTTATCAAACTATCCATAGGCAGCATTCTGTTTTTCTATATCTATTTTATGCAAGAAGCATCCATTATATGCAGATCTCTTGATATATTGTCACTGAAATTTATAGTCAAAGCAAAGTATAAAATACTAAACACTGTGAATAGTAATATGGTTGGTACTTGAGAGAGGGAGCTTCCTCCCCCCCTCCCCCTTAACATATACTGATTTGCACACAGCAGAAGAAATGTAATTTAAGTTAGGAACCAGTAATATGGGCATGTGTATTTAATACTTTATACTATTTTGCTTTTATATATAGCCTTCCATCCAAGGATTGCAAGCCATTTTACACATATTCAATTAATTAAACCTTAGCATCTTCGTAAAATGAGTATACTCATTCTGTGGGCTTGTCTACACTGGCAGGTTTCTGCGCAGTAAAGCAGTTTTTTGCGCTCAAACTGCAGACGTGTACACACTGCCAAGCCACTTTGTGCACAGAAACTCCTCAGTTGCGGCCTTGCAAAAAAACCACTTGGATGAGAGTCGTAAGGCTATTTGCGCAGAGGCTCCAGCGCTCGTGTGTGTGTGTGAGTGAATGTGAGAGAGAGGGAGATTGCTGTGCAGACAGCCCAGGGAGGGAGGCAGGGGCTGATGTCGGGGTTTCCCCCACCCCCTGCCTCAGGACTGATTGCTTCTTGCCGCTGTCTGAACTTACAAGACAGCCTGCAGACACACTCTCTGTCCCACAAAACACACTGTCTCTCTCTCCCCCTCTCCATACACACACAGACACACTCCCTGTCACACACACACTCTTCCCCCCACTTCAGTTGTAAAGCAGCTGGCAATGTAGTAGGATGCCCATGGAAGAATGGGAGTGGGAAACCTGCGTCATGTGATGCTGTGCCTTCCCCATAAGGCATTGCAAACCCTTCCCAAAGCACTGTGCGGCCAGTTGCGCAGTGGGATAGCTACCACAATGCACTGCTGTCTTTGCTGTTGCAAGAGCTGCTAATGTGGATGCGCTCCAGCGTCACAGGGAGCAATGTGAACACGCAACAGTGTTTTAATTCCAGTGTCTTAATAAAAGTGGTATAACTTGTGGCATAGAAACTTGCCACTGTAGACATATCTTTCAGGTGTAAATCTTGGAAATAAACTTGAGCTAAAAATGGTTCCATTTTTGAGGATAAGGAGTAGAACAATGTCTCTTGAGAGGATCTACAGCTTTGATGTCTTAGCAGGGAGTGACTGGAAACTTTAAATTTGTTAGGGACCCTAGGGCCTGATTTTCAGAGGTGATCTAGAGTAATAGATGGGAAGGACCTCTAGAAATCAGGCCCTAGGTTGAAAGTTTGCTTATTGGTCTGCTGAAGCTCTACGTAGATTTGAAAGTTACAAGGGTTTAAACAGTGTTCTGTACATGCAAATTAGTGTTTATTGAATAAGAGTTCATTGGCTCTGAGCATGTGTGTGAATGTAAAAGGTGTATTGGAAATGTTTTGGAGGATCCCTTGCCTCACTGAGTGCATGTCATACAGGACTGAGCATTTTATTGTTAAGCAAGTAGCTGCACATACATGAATTTCTTTTGTTTTTGTAATTTTTCCTAATAAAAAACCCTAGTAAACGCCATACATAAAACCGCCATTAAAAAACATTAAGATTGTGAATTGAAGCACTCACAAGTCTGGGTATGGCAAAGTTATGTCTGCATGTATTATAATAGCTTTAATTACATGGTCACATGTAACTTATTTTCTTCAACATTCCTGCTTTATTGTTTGCACAGGTTGAGTGGTGAATGGGGTAATATTTTGTAGTTAAATAAGGCTGTAGTTAAATAAGGTTGCGAGGTTATTACATGGGCAGGATGTCATGTTGCTGAGGGCATGAAGGAGGTCAGTTTGTTTCGTTCTTTTAAAGCTTAGAAAAGTTAAATTCTGTGTAAAGGCGTCTTCCAGGCATTCTTCTAAGCTAGGCATATTTTTGGCACAGAACAGATTTAGTCACTTTTAAATCAATATTCTAAAACAGTCATTTGTTGTATCTTGATTTTAAACTTTAGGCCTTAATCCTGCCAAGACTTGAGCAATTGACTAACTTTAAACATGAGAGTAGACCCATTGATTTCAATTGGACAACTCATGCTTAAGTCTTCGCAGGACTGGGATTTTAGGCTGCCTGATATTACTCCATTTAATTAAACAAAATAGCTGTTGTATGACATGTAGCGATATGGAATTTTCCAGTCTGCTTAATTTTAAAATGTTTCTCCTTGTTCATACTCCTCGAGGATTGAAGTATAGTGCAGTAGTATTTCATCATAATCTTTACGCCAAGATCTCTCTGCTGTTTCCCATGACTGAAGAACATTGAAATACTTTAAAATTAAAATTTGTTTTTTCCAAATAAGTTAAAATACACATTTTTAATTAGGGAATTCTTTGCTATGATTTATACCTCCATTCTTTGATGCAGGACTTGTGTATAACGTCACTCCATATATGGAGTATCACCCTGGTGGTGACGATGAGCTAATGCGAGCGGCAGGAACAGATGGCACAGATCTCTTTGATCAGGTAAGAATACTGGAAGTAAATGACACTCACTTTGTTAAAAGGTGTTCTGAAAATTGCACATTTTCTGAGTTTCTTAGGGCATTCGGTGCATGGAGAGGGGAAAAAAGTTATTAAAACATGTTCAGGACTTGGGTTCCAATATAGTAAAGCCTGACCATTCTTCCATTTCCACTTTGGTGTTTTAGACTATAGAGTTGGAGTAGTTCTCATGGCTAAAGCTCTGAAGAACCACTGAAAATTAAAAATCCTTAGTTTCTCAAATCCTTTTATAGCAGGAAACTTGCTATTGATCTTGTTTATATATCTGACTAATTATCCTCTACTGTGTTCCCACCTTTTTCACTGCATTTAACTTCTTGTCCTTGATTTCAAAGCCCTACATATCTCCTCTAGACTTCTATCATGTTACGCCCCATTTCCTTTTCTCCACCCACAGTGTTGGTCTTGATGCACTGTTTGTCCAGTTGTCCGACAATGGTTTCATGCCTTTTTTTGTACTACTCCTTATCATGGAAACTGTCCCAATTCCGGTCTGATAAATCACTGCCTTTTCTTCATTCATATGACTCCTTAAGATTAACTGCTTCTCTGATGCCCACGAGAATGTAATTCAGCCATGATCATATACATGTACCTAAACTGCATGATCTTAATTGTTGTATATCTTCTTCTTCTTCACCATCCCCTTTCCTGTTCTTTGTTACTCTTACACATCACCTCTAAACTAGTTTTAGCTCTCTGGGGCGGGGGCAGTATTTCCTATTTGTCCTTCAAAATACCTAGCAAACTGACTTGAGTCATGTAAACATAATAAAAATTTACAGTAAATAACTATTCAAAGAATCCAGGAGTAACTTTAAAGACTGCTGAATCCAAATATTTGCAAAGCATGAAATATAGTGTACAAATTACAGTATCTCCCATTTTCCGAGGGTCCGGGAAAGAAAGATGACCAGTTGACTTCCAGTACAAAAGACAATGAAGCAAAATAAACATGTAAAAAAATCAAACTCTGATTAATAAAAGGTCCTTAGATATGTACTAATACCTTTGTGGCCCTGATGCTCCTGCCTGTGTTGATTAATGTAGCACGGGGGTGGGCAAACATTTTGACCCGGGGGCCCCATCTGAGTATGGAAATTATATGGCGGCACATGAATGCTTGCGAAATTGGGGTTGGGGAGCAGGAGGGGGTGAGATCTCCAACTGGGGGTGCAGGCTCTGGGGTGGGGCCAGGAATGAGGAGTTCAAGGTGTTTGAGGGGGCTCCGGGCTGGGGGTTGGGGTGCGTGGGGAGGTGAGGGCTCTGGCTTGGGGTGCAGGCTCTGGGGTGGGGTGGGATGAGGGGTTTGGGGTGCAGGAGGGGGCTCTGGGCTGGGACTGAGGGGTTCGTAGGGCAGGAGGGGGCTCCGGGCTGGGGCAGGGGGTTGGGGCGTGGGAGGAGATCAGGGGTGCAGGCTCAGGGAGACGCTTACCTCAAGCAGCTCTGGGAAGCAGCGGCATGTCCCCCCTCCAGCTCCTATGCGGAGGTGCGGCCAGGTTCCCAGCCAATGGGAGTTGTGGGGGTGGCGCTTGGGGCAGGGGCAGTGTGTGGAGCCCCCTGGCTGCCCCTACACATAGGAGCTGGAGAGGGGACATGCCGCTGCTTCTGGGAGCTGTGCAGAGTCATGGCACGTGTGGAGCGGGACAAGCCCCAGACCCCGCTCCCTGGCAGGAGCTCGAGTGCTGGATTGAAACATCTGATGGGCTGGATGTGGCCCATGGGCTGTAGTTTGGTCAACCCTGATGTAGCATCTCAAAATTTAACAAGTGTGTTTGAGTCAACAAAATAAAAACTGACCTTCATTTTCTCACCGTATAGTCTCTCACCTGCAGTCAGAATTATAAATATTCTTAAATATATGAAAACTAATTTTTTCCTCCATGCAGGTTCATCGTTGGGTCAATTATGAATCCATGTTGAAGGAATGCCTTGTTGGAAGAATGGCACTCAAACCTGTTGCTGCTACTACAGGTATATTTTATAAAATGGAATATTTTAGAATCAAATACATTAGAAATTAGATTATTTGAAAGTCTTGGGACACCTGAAATCCTCGGGTTGTTTGAGAGTTGGCCCTCTGAAGTGAGGGAGAAGATTTAGATACCCATATCAGACTTTCCCAAAGCCATCTGTCTATTGATGGAGCTATATTATAAACATAGGCTTATATACATAGTATCCCTCTGTTTAGCTCCAGTTTGTCAGTCACTGGGAAGCAGGCAGTTCAGATAGGTCATCTTCTCTTTTTATCACAAGATGCTACTTTTAATTTCCCCACATCCTGTGTCAGCTCTGCTGAGGTTCTCCCTTTGCATAACCTAGAGCAGTTTGTAAAGCCTCAACTCATTTTCATGTGGTATTTCCATTAGATAATGTTTAAAGCCCAAGATGTCAGTTATGGGCTCACACTTCCTAAAATATACTTTTAATTTTATTAAGCAGTTTGAATAAGCTAACTACTTAGGTGGTAGTGTGTTTCCCTAGCTGTGCTTTTTGGAGTTAGTTCAAGCTTTGAGGCTTGTTTGGTCTTTATATGGAAAAACATATTGGAACTATTACTATTTGTTCTGCTTAACAAATGCTTGCTTACAGAAATCCAAAACTGATCATTATTGCTTTGGATCACTGGATGAGATAAATAAATTGTCTAAAAAAGTGCTGGTGTGGATTTCCAGAGGTTTCAAAGTCTGTTATATTCCTTTTGCCTTCTAGTAATGATCAAGTGGCTAGTAATAGCTTCCTCCCCCCCCCCCCCCCCCCCCCCCCCCCAAAAAAAAATATTGCTGAACAACAGGTACTGTTTTTGAGTAGTAAATATGAGAAAAGTAGTATGGAAACAATGACAGAATTAATATGTAAAACTGATTTTTTTTGTGACTTTTGTTTTTAAGTGGCATTTAATTTACACTTTAAGCAATGAATCTCTCACTTCTATCTTCTAGTATGGAATGCTAACAGGCATTGTAATCAGGATGTGATTAGTCCTTTCTAGACCTTACTTAAGTTACATCTCTAGGGCCATATTGTTTAATTGAGTGTGTGCTTTATATCTACACTTACGGAGGAGAAAGCAGGAGACTGTGTTTCAGTGTTGTATGCAGCTAATTCCACTGTAAAATTTTGTACTTAAATGCTGGAATTTATGAATGAACTGAACCAAACAAAACAAAATCAACTTCCAAGCTAATGCAGTTGAGCTGTGACATTTGAGTTGCTGCCACTTACATTAATAACCTTTTCAGAAGTACATTGGCATAATTAAAAATAAACCAAACTCAGTGGTATCTATTGAATCGATCACAATCTAAACTTCCCTGCAGTGGGTGGGATGCAGTGTTACACAGCTGTGGCCACTCATTTGTTTGCTCCAGTGCCATTTCTTTCCTGTGTGTGTTTGGCTTTTCTTCTTGCTTACTCCACCATGGCATGCTGAAAGCTTGTCCTTTTTAGCAAAATCTGCAACATAGGACTTCACTTTGCAGTGGGCCAGCAGTATGAAAATGAATTTATATATTTATTTATTTGAAAGAATAAAATGTTAAATATTTTACTTTAAAATGGATTAAGGTGTATTTGCGGAATGTTTATCCCTACAAGTAAGTAGCATTAACAGGTCTGCTTTCCACAATCTGCTGCTGTTTATAATCATATAATATTAGGGTCTCTGATAAATACCCTTCAGTCAAGGCTATGTTTGACATTTGAAATATGACAATATTCTCTCTTTTAAAAGTGAATATAAAATAAAAGCTTTTTGGAAGGAGCAATTTCCTTCAGGGGGGAAAAATAATTTAATGCAGAATTCCATAGCAAAAGGTTTCTTTGCTGTTCTCATCAATTAATAAGTTAGCAAGAATATCTTAGGCCTTAAAGTGTCTGAAAGTTAATATATAGTTAGAAAATTATCTTGCCAAAAACCTTTTCATTGTGAAGTTGGTGATATTTTTCTAGTCTGTTTAGAGTTCAGTTGTGATCACAGTTTGATGAGTAATGAAAGTACTGCTAGCCCTTGGCAGCAAAGGGCAAATATTAAAATCTCTCCTGGTTTTAGCCCAGTTTTCTAGATAGTGATAAAATAGACATCTATTGTGTGTATTACACAGTTCTGAAGGGGTGTTGGAGTATTCGCAGATGGAATAAAAATTAAACACCTATGAACAAATACAGGCTAATGAATTGCAGTTATTCAGTAAAATTACTTGTTGAATTTTCATGAATAATTCTTGCTGTGTAGCTTGTTTGTGAGCAATTCATGACAAACTTGAAATCTGATCTGCTTGATCACCTAAGTCACATGGTCTGATTTTGTTCCTGACAGAACATCTCTTAGAATCAGCTTTCTATTAGAAATGCTCTTGGACAGGGAAATTAAATTTGCTGTCCATGAATAGTGTAAACTTTAAAATTTGCTGTTTCCACAGGTAAACTTGTCATTAAACATGTTTGCTAAAATATTGCTGGAAAGCAAGGACACAGGATGGAGAGTTAACTAATTTTAAAATGTGAACTAATATTAGCAGAACAAGTTTGCAGTATTTATCTAGCTCTTGAAATTGCTACATTAGCACTAATTTATTAAATTATACTGTAGAATTGGTAAATTCCTTCAGTACTTCTCTCTCCCCCGTCTTAAAAAAAAAAAGGAAGTAGTACCTATTTGTAGCATATACCCTGTTTCTACATAGCAATACATGTGGTATATGAAGTGATTGTAGAAGAAAATATAGTGTGGCATAGGATCTTCAGATGACATTGTGTGCTGTTTTGATCAGTTTCCTTTTGATGGTGAGAAATGGGTGACAGAGGGTGGAGGGTGAATGCTCAGACAATGGCTGAACTAATTTGAAATAATAAAATACAACAAATATATCAAGTATAAAAGACTTTGGAAAATCTTAAGTTCATCTGAAATGTTTTAGAGCAATAATGGAGAATGCTCCTAGAAGACAAATTGACAGTTTTAGAAACAGAAACATGAATTACAAACTGAGTATACTTGTTTTAAAATTGATCAGTCCACCTGACATATTTTCTCAAAGAAGCTAACAAATTATCTGATTAAGCCAATTGTATTACCTGAGGTGGTTAGCTACAGTCATGATCAATAGTCTGTATTACATTTTTCTGAAAAACCAACTAATGATGCTACATAGAGAGGCTCTTTGTGGATAGTTTTAATACATTAAATATTGAATATATTAAAAATGGGACTAACAAATACACATGCCAGTCATCAGCTGACCTCTTTTTATGTTGTATCTCCTTCCCCACTCCCTTTTCAGTTATTTTTCTTTAGATTGTGAACTCTTCAAGACAGACTATCTTACTATATGATTTTACAGTGCCTAACATTCCTTAACTATTACAATATAAGTAACCGCACTCTTATCCTTGAATCAGTACTGGAATTCTAGGACCAAATTTGTTTTCCAAATGTAAACATCACACTTTCCCCAGATGACTACATATACGGGTTTTTTATGAAAGATGGTCTGTCTGTGTCATGATTTAGCAAGTATTTGACCAGAACCTACCTGGACCATTTTGTTTTGTATCCTTGTAAAGCCATTACATTTTGAATACGTCTCTGTAGATGTCATATAGTGAAAATGTAAATGAATAGGGAAAACAGTTGTCTAAGGTTAGCTCAAGTAATGTTTTTAGTGAGAAAAGCATTTTTCTACTTGTGCTCAACAGTAAAATGCTTGTTTTGTAGGTTGTGATGTTGGAATCCTATATTTCATCCTTAAAAAGATTTAGAATAAGGACTGTAAATTTGGTTGTTTAATACAAATACGTATCTTTATTATAGGTAGCACTATCAGCCTATACTTAACTTGCTCGACACTTCCCATTATAAGATAGTGTTTTCAGTTATCTATAACTTTGTCAAACTTTAACAGTTTGGGCTAAAATTTCAACACTAGGTGTTTGCTTCACGCTTACATTTTTGAAAGTTTCAGCAAAAATCACATAGTTGTTTCTGAGAATTAAAGAAAAAATACATTGTCTTGCACATGATAAAAATTCATACAACTATTTTGTTGAGAAGCTCTAGTGCCGCCATCCTTTGGATCAAGGACTTGAAATTGGGCAGTGGAGTCACTTTTGTGGCAGGGAGGTGCCTTTTGCTTTTTTTCGTGGAAAAACTGCATGTTTGTCCAAGCTAAAGCCTCAAAAAAAATTTGATTCCACACATGCTTAGTAGAGCCTTGTTAGTTTGGCAGCGAAATTCTCTGAAGAGTCCATCTGCGCTAACTATGCTCCAACCCAGGACCTTCCCTGTAATTGCCTGTGCAACCATAATTCAGCCCCCTTGTGTATATGCATTATGATAAAGTCTTTAAATACACAATCACATATTTTTTTTTTTACATGGGATCTCTGCTTCATTAGTACATTGGCAACCATAATTCTGACATTTTCTAACTTTTGAGGGATTGACTGTGAAACCTTAATTTTCTTCTAAACGTAGTGTTTTGCCTGCAATATATAAAATAGCTAAAGGACTGAACATTTCGTTTTGGCTGTTTTATTTCTTGATCTTTGAGAAATGTTATTCTGGTTAATCTGTTTGAATATTGTGTTGTAACTTGATTCTTGATTCTTATTTAGTTTTCCATGACCAAAGCTTTTTTAGTCAAACATAATTGAGTACTGTGTCTTAACCGTAGTAGCTGTCTAGTATTTTGGTTATTGTTGGCTTTCTTGCGTCCTTGCAGAGACTTGCTGCGCTCTACCTGAAGAGAAGAAACTCTTAAATGGTAAGTTTTCAGATGGTAAGAATTTGAAACTTAAACTAAGGAATATCCAAAGAAGTTAATAGGAGAAGCAAACATCTAGGTCAGGGGTTCTCAAATTGGCGGTTGTGACCCTTCAGGGGGTCACAAGATGGTTACATGGGAATCGTGAGCTGTCAGCTCCGTGGGGCTGACAACTCCTAACCCCCATTAAATTAACACCCCCATTTTTAATTTATAAGGGGGGTCACACTCAGAGGCTTGCTGTGTGAAAGGGATCACCAATGCAGAAAGTTTGAAAGCCACAGCTAGCTGGTGAACTCTGCATTATACATTTCAATCTATGGTGTTGCTGCAGTAGAGACTGTTGGATATCTCTGAGAATTGCAGTTCACAAAATCTTAGGTAGGATTTGTGAATTTAGTACTGAAAGATGTTTCACCCTAGAGAAGTTTGCTTTTGGGTTCTAAAATTCTGAGTACAGCTATAAAAATACAGTCTTAAATTGAGATGATATCAAAGATGAGTTCATCTGCTCTTGCCTGCTTTGCTGCTTTAATGATGCTCTGTCCTCCTGTTTCCATTTGTCATCTCTGATTTGCATATTGTCTTATAAAGTGCCTTACAATATTCCAAAATAGTTCAGAGTGATGAGTTTGGTAGGGCAATGACTCTGTAGGCAAATGGAACAGGCAGTATGCATTCTGCATCAATTAGTTTATTCACCGCCTTTGGAACCTGTTTTATTGAGACACAACGTTGGCTGGAACATAAGGTTTATCAACAACTCTTGTTAGAAAGTGCTGTGGGACTTTTAAGTTGGAAGTGGAAAAAGGGAGTAACCCCAGTTTTAGCGATCATGTGAAAAATGTCCCGCTTAACAGTTCATCAGCCTTCCTGTCCCATTTTGTTCATTGGAGTGTCAGGTTTGGGTACAGCTATAGTGATCCAAATTCTCTTCTGCCTGTGCACTACCTTCTGCCAACTGTGAATTGTTGCTTGTTAAAATCATACCAGACATCTCAAATGACTTCATTAAGGGGTTCAACTTCACTAATACACTACATATATTGCAGTACCCTGATACATGTGGAAAAGTAGCTTACACCATGAATAGGCCCATTGAAGACAATTATATTACATTACAATACTTGTGGAGTAAAGTACTAGTCAGTGTTAGCAAATGTGGTGCAGTGGGGTTTGATAGAAGTGAATGGATAATTTAGAGCATGTGAAGTGCAGAGTTGTCAAGGAAAATTCCATTTTTACAAATAAGTCTCAACTGTAAGATATTTAACTCTTTTGGATAAAAACTGTGTTCCATAAACATAATTAGAAAGGTCAAGATTAACATGGTAATTTTTTTTTTTAAGATCATCTTCAAAGTTCTGTTCTTGCTGTAGCTTCATTTGTAATCCAGACAAATTCATTTTTGTTATATATGCATGGAGTTAAAGAACCCACAAATATTACACCAGAATTGTTACCTTGTTTGCTGGAGTATGTATAATCCTCACAATGCTATAATTTCTAAACTAAATAGGAAATGCTTCTAACTTCAATAACTAGAGTCTGATTTCCCTCCCCTCTCCAATTTATAGGTTGTGAGATACAGAGTTTTTAATAATATGGTATCAGTGTTTCCATGAGGGCTTCAGTTGGGGAGCAAGCCTCAGATTTAGTGGGGGGTGGTTCCTCTTTTGGAGGAATATTATTTTTTAGCCCCAGCCTTCTGTGGCAGCTGCTGTATCACCTGTGATATATACACTGTTCAGGAGCAAATGCATAATGATTTGCATTTATTTCGCACATGGTGTTCCCTCCTCGGTTAGTCATAGGTTTGTAAGGCCAGAAGAGACTGTTATGATCTAGTAGTTTGATCTCCTGCATGACATACACAACTTAATTTCACCCAGCAACTTCTGCATCAAGCCCAAAATATCTGGTTGAACTAGAGAACCTGTTAGATGATATTTGGTTTAAATGGGAAAATGAATACATTCCCTAGTTACTTATCCCTGTCCGGTATGCATAACCACCTCTGGTTCATATGGTTCGTTGTTTAATGCATCTGAAACTGATTTTGAAATTTAAAAATGGGCAGTTCTATCTGGAAAGGAAGCATGATAGATCAGAGCATGCTCTGTTCAAGATAATCTTTGTTCTTATCATGAAAGTGTGTAAGAAAGTACTGGCTAAGCATCAAGCTAATTTTAGGAAAACATCACATTGGTTGCTCAGGGGAGTGGCCTTGGCTGGCATAAAATCCTTGCTCTTGTTTTGATAATAACCAGCCATCCACAGCAATAACCATTCCTTCCCAACTCTATTGTTACCCTTCTGCCTAGTCTGTTCCACTAGAAATCCTGCCTTCCACTTGGTGTCATGGACCACATAACATTTCAGGCTGTTCATTTTTCGCTGTGCCCACAATGACACAGTTCAGCTTCTTTTTAGCATCAGTGTTTAGGAAGGAGAATTGAAATCACTTTAACCTATGTTCTCATTTCAGATTGTTGCCTGAATATTATTCTCTCTGTCAGAGATCAGTATTGTTGCTTTCCAAGAAAACTGAATAGTGATTGTTCTCACTATTAGTTTCTCAGACTTTGGTCAAGGTCACTGTGATTAAAAAGTAGAAAAACACTACAATGAAAGTTGTTTATAAAAGCAGCTAGCTGAATACTACAAAGATCTCTAGCAAGATGCTTAGTGTAAAGCAAGGTTTAAAATGCCTGAAAGTCTCTGCTTGGCTTCCTGATGTTAAAGCTGAATTAGTGTATGACATTAAGTTACGTACCTGAAAGTCACTCTTCTTTTATTTTATTTTTGGAACTCTCTAAACAAACATGTCTAAGTCTTGTTTGGGTAAGTTATCTGGGGCTAGCATTCTAATGCTTTGAAAATTAAATAAAGTAAAATATAAGAGATAGTTAAGAACATGCTTATACATATAGCTACAATTATATTCCACTGGTTTCACAGAGCACATGCCAATTCCAGTGTAACTTGGGAAGCTCATACACCAAAGTTTTTTGTGGTGTACCAGTTGCATGGAACTCGGATGTGAAGTGGAAGTTAGTTTTTGGGGGGCTTGGGACTCATTTCTCAGGGGGGCAATGGCTAAAAAGCTTGTGACTTCCTGATTACTAATGGAAATACAAACACCAGGTATCAAGGAGATATAGCTATTGCATGCATTTAATTTTAAAACTTTCTGGATTTCATTCCTCCTAGGAATAGATGTTAACACTCTTGGATGGGTGACAATCAATGCAAATGTGTTAATAAATTCTGTTGGTTTGGTTTTTTTTTTGTAGGCATACTTCCTAAAAATAAAGTATTGGATACGTCTTCCAAAGATTTAACTCCAAGGTATTGATCTATATTTTTATAGTACACTTTTTATACACATTTTGTTAAATAGTGTATACTGTTAGCAAATACAGAGTGTATGCTAATCCATAAAGCTCAAACTGCTTTATGTAGGTGGGTATGTGTCATTATCAGATCTTACAGATAGGGAAACTCATGTTCAGTTAACTTAAATGTTTTGCTCGAGGTCCCACAATGAGTCTGTAGAAATGAGGGAGAATAAAATGTATATTTAGTGATTTTGCACTGGCCGCTGCCCTATGCTCCCTCCTACATAAATATAAAGTTAGTTCTTGATTCAGGATTCCTCCCTATTTGTGTTTTTCTATAGTGCAATAAATATTACTTACTTCAAATGTAGAAAATTCAACAGTATCCAGTATTTATTTTGTATGGAATTTTCTGATATTACATTTTTTTAAAGGACGATGGGTAAGTGCAATATACACTTTGAACTATACCCACCAGTGTTATGATGCTTTGGAGGTTCCCAGTGTAGCAGTACTGATGCAGTTCTGTGGCACAAGGGACGATTGGCTCCATATAGGCTAGTGTAGAATGGGAACAGAATACAATGGAATATACATGAAGTGGCCAATGGGACTCTGATTACATTGATCTAATTGCTAAAATCCCAAGGAATAGTGACTGCAGGGGGCTGTTTGCATGTCCTGTGCACTGTCTGCCAGTTGGGGTTGATTCCATTCCCACAACCACTTCATTTTTCCCCTTTTCCTAATCTACCTCAGGATTTCTGCAATAAGTTCTGAATCCTATCATTTGCTATGGGGACTGAGGTAAATAGGGAAGAGAGGACAATTCAGACAGACTACAAAAAGAACTAATCTACTTGCAAACATTCTCATTTGCAGTACGTTTTGGGGTTTTGCTTTCTTGTCCGTTAGTCTAAAAGATGAGTACGATAATGTAAGAACTTAAATACTGTATATCTAATAGTTAGACATATTGTATATCTAATACTGAAACATCCATCTTAGAAAGGGAACAGGATCCATGGAAATGAAAATAGGGGTGAGAGTAGTAGTAATTATTCCACATAGCCAAAAGAGTCCTCTTAAATGATTTCTATTCATCCAAAGAATGAACTGCTCACTTTACTCAAATGTCTGTAATCAATAACCAGTTTCTTTAAACCAGTCATGTGCAATTGTATACACATTCATACAGTTAGTACAAAGTTTATGCGCATTCTTGCCTAATCGTACTTTCTAATAATATGATTAACTATTGTCTGCTAACTAGTGATGGATAACTAGAGTTCCTGTTTTTTAATGTTGAATAACCTTTCTTAAAATAATCAGTTTGACTTCTCGTCAGGATATAAAAGTATATATTTGGTATATTATTTCATAGAAAGGTCAGCTTGGAAATTCTTGCCATTTAAATATTTTTTGTTTGCTCACAAGAATAATTCCTTTTTTTCTTAATATTTTACAGCTATGATTGGTTCCAAACAGATTATTTGGTCACTGTTGTCATATATACTAAACAAAAGGTAAATGCATTTTATCAAAAGAAAAAAAATCATGAAATCTTACTGTGAATGTCGCCAGATATGTTCTATGAGTTCTTCAGAATTGTTCTTATGTTCAAAAAGTATTTGAAATAATTTCCTTTTCTATATAAGGGCATGAATTCAGAAATGGTGATAGTTGACCATCAAGATGGTAGACTGAGAGTAGACAGCATTCTGAGGGATTATTCATATCTCTTGCATATTGGTAAGTGCTTTAGTTTTGCTTTGAAAAACATTTAACGTTGAATTCTATCGTTAGTTTAATTTTGCTCTGTGACGTGCAGTCTATATGGTTTTATAAAAACTTGATAATAAGTCAATATAATGTAACTGAGATAGTTTTAGAGAAAATACGGTAATAAGTGAATGTAACGTAACTGGGATATGCTTCATGCAAAAGGTCTCTTGTAAGGTATCATTGCAAAGCTTATAATCTACTGAGTATGATCATCTGATTTGTATAAATGTACCACTCTTGTATCTAAAACTAGAAATATAAAATGTAACTCTGAGGGCCTATTGTAATTGTGTAAAGTGTGGACCATTAATGATGGTTTGGAATCTTGATGACTCCCATTGTCTGCAGATGGCTGTATTTACCTGTGAGTCTTCCTGTATATGTGTGTGCTGGCAAGTGAGTAATGAAGTCTTGCAGTGACATGTGATCATGTCACCTGAACTGGAATCCATCTTTAACCTAGTGCTTTCCAGTGAGGGGGGGTGGAAACCCAGAGAGACAAAGAATTCCCGCCTTATGCAAAAGATATATAAAGGGGGGAAGAGAACAGAGAGGGGGAGGAGCCATCATGAAGAATCCCCTAGCTACCACCTGAGCTGCAACAAGAGCTGTACCAGGGGAAAGAATTGTGCCCAGGCCTGGAAGGTGTCCAGTCTGAGAAAAACTTACTGAAGCATCTCTGAGGGTGAGATTATCTGTATTTAGTTTGATTAGGCATAGATTTGCGCATTTTATTTTATTTTGCTTGGTGACTTGCTTTGTTCTGTCTGTTACTACTTTGAACCACTTAAATCCTACTGTCTGTATTTAATAAAATCACTTTCTATTTAGTAATTTACTCAGAGTATGTATTAATACCTGGGGGAGCAAACAACTGTGCATATCTCTCTATCAGTGTTATAGAGGGCGAACAATTTATGAGTTTGCCCTGCATAAGCTTTATGCAGGGTAAAACGGATTTATTTGGGTTTAGACCCCATTGGGAGTTGGGCATCTGAGTGCTAAAGACAAGCACACTACTGTGAGCTGTTTTCAGGTAAACTTGCAGCTTTGGGACAAGTGATTCAGACCCTGGATCTGTGTCTGGAGCCAAACAGGAGTATCTGGCTCAGCAAGACAGAGTGCAGGAGTCCTGAACTGGCAGGGAAAACAGAAGCAGTGGTAGTCTTTGCACATCTGGTGGCAGCTCCCAAGGGGGTTTCTGTGATCCAACCCGTCACATGCTCCTTCTCTCCCTGCCCCCAATCTAGTAGTTAGTGCATTTGTGTATTTTTGTATCTTATGCTTCTACATTTCCCATCGTCATCGTTATGTTCCTATTACGCCTCTGGCGTTTAGGGCAGTGACAAAGCTCCTCCTTTCCTGTCTGTTTCTGGCAAGTCTTTCAATGGTTCCCCAGCTGTGCCCCAGGTTTTTCAGCTCGGCTTCCACCAGGGTGGATTTGATTTAAATCAAATTGATTTAAATCACTAGTCAGGAAGACTCGATTTAATCATGGATTTCTACCATAAAAGTGCATTTTTGGTGGTTGTTATAACCTTAATACATATTCTTCACAACTCACAGATTTCATTTTTAGAAGGTAAACACTATATATTTTTAAATAGTGATTTTTTTTGGAAAAGTTGTCAGATTAGTTTTACAGCTATATGAGAAAATGAATGATTGTTCGGTTATTTCATTTACCAAAGGTAACTGAAGCAGATATTTATGAAGTCATTGGGAGGCGAACTATCTCCAATTCAACAGGTTAATCATTAATATATTGAGGATTTTCTTGCCTTTCTGAATTAGGAGGAGAACATCACCAGACAAACATTTAAATTGTTTTATTTAACTAAAACAACAATGTTATGTATTTTGGATTTTTTCCCTTCAACAGCAAACATATCATGTTTTAACAAAAGAAGCATATGAATTTTTGAATTTAGTTAAACATTCAAGTTTTTTAAAATCAGGTTTGTTTTTGTTAAAGTTGTTTTTAACTAAAATAGTTAAATATTTAATAAAAAAAAATCGGCTATGTCAGCCACGTCAACATGAGAAACTTAAAATATTGGCTTCTGCAGCTAACGCTGTCGTCATCTTCACCTTCATTTTCCTCTTTGTTCATAATCTGGAAAAGAGAAACAAGTTTTCTTTTTCAGGTCCCAAACAATTTCTCAATTTGGAATGAATTAGTCCAAAGGAAGAACATATTCTTTCTACACCATCAGAAGAAGCTACTGCTGTTAAAAGTGAGATTATCACTTCAACCTTCTCTGAATCCAAGTGCTTAAGTGACTTCCACCAGTTCACTGGTGTGACTTTCTTTAAAACATCATCAGCAAACATATATTTCTTGAATGGTTCGCCCTTAGCTCTGAAGTTTATTATAGTTGGCATTATGGAGGGATAATTGCTGGATGTCCATGTCATAGCCAACTCCTCTTCTTCAGCAGTTAAGGTTTGACCCTGGTACCGAGTATTGAGAATATTTGCAAGAAAATGAACTGGAGATAGTGCTTGTCCCATTTTTTTTTTTTTAATGCTTGTAATTTAACTCTGTCATTGCATATTTCTCTTTTTAAGATCTCACTCAGTTCCTTCCAAATTTCAACAGCATCAGCAATAAAACAGCTATTTCCCTGTATTTTGTTCAAGGCTACCGAAATAGGCTTCAGGGTATTCAGCATGTGTTCAATATTTCTCTTAAGCTCAATATTGATAACTTTGGCTGTGTCAGTGCCATCTATTTTTTCACAATTTTGTTCACAAACTGTCATTAGATTAGGCCAGTTCTTGATATAGTGGTCAAAACAGTCCACTACTGAGTTCCCTCACACGTCATGTGGGAGAGTTAGCTTGGTTCCTCCCACTTTTTTCAGAGCAACTGCTGCAAAGTGGTTGTTACGGAAGTATTTTGCAATTTCAACATCATTAGCCTTTATTTCTGGAACACTGAAGTCTTTGGCTAGGAGGTGCATCAAATGAGCACTGCAATCGTATGTTATTAGCTTGGGACTCTCTTCACACTCTCCTACATTTCTTCTCATCTTGGATACATTTGCAGCATTGTCTGTGACCAAACTTCATACGAGACGTTTGAATTTTTTTTCACAGTTTGTTATAGCTTTTACTGCTACTTCTTGTCAGTACTACTGTGTGTGCATTTCTTGATGTATCAATTGTTTCTGTAAGGAAGACATTCCCTTCTTATGTTGTCTCACAAGCCATATACAACAGGATCATTGTGGACATTGCTCCACCCATCAAAACTCAGGTTAACAATTTCACCCTCTAGACCAGGGGTCGGCAATCTTTCAGAAGTGGTGTGCCGAGCCTTCATTTATTCACTCTAATTTAGTTTCATGTGCCAGTAATACATTTTAATGTTTTTAGAAAGTCTCTTTCTATAAGTCTATAATATATAACTAAACTATTGTTGCGTTTAAAGTAAATAAGGTTTTTAAAATGTTTAAGAAGCTTCATTTAAAATTAAATTAAAATGCAGAGACCCCCGGACACAGGCAGTGTGAGTGCCACTGAAAATCAGCTCGCGTGCCGCCTTTGGCACATGTGTCATAGGTTGCCTACCCCTGCTCTAGATCTTTTGCACACTGCTCAGTTTCTCTTTCATACACTTTATCCAGCAATTTTCCTGCGACATCTGCTCTGTTGGGTGGACTGTATCCTGGTCTTAATGACTGTACCATGTTAATGAACTGTAGGTTCTCAGTCATACCGAAAGGAGCGTTTGTTGCATAAACAAACTGGGCAATTTTTTCATCAATTACCTCTTTTTGTAATCTGCTGGTTCTTATCACAAACTTATCTGTGGTTGTTTCTGGATGACGGAGATTTTTTCTTTTTCTTTTTGCTACAGGTGATATACTGTGGTTGTGTGTCACACATGATGTGACTGAAACACTATCATTGGCAGATAACTCTGAAACTATAGAAAATGATGCTGATCTTGAAGGTGGATAGTCTTCAGAATCCTGTATATTCAGGATGCATTCTCCTAAACAAAATAAGTCAATGCAGTTATTTAATTATTATTACCGTATTGCTCATTTAGTATTACTCATTGCATTCACTGACACTCAGTACTATATTAAAGGTGAAATTGTAAAAGGAAGATCTGCCTATTTCAGATATTTATTTTGTGTCACAAGTGCATCTAAAATGATAGTACTATAGAGTAACAACTATATATTTTTTTTCAAACATGAGAATTCAAGAATAGTCCAGAAGGAAGACAGGCAGTCCTTAAGAAAGAAGTATGAAATAAAAGAGTTTACCAACCTGAAGATCCTGCATGTTCAGGCACGTTCCTTTCATCATTGTCAACGCAGCTTCCTCGTGAGAAGGAACACTTCTCATGATGTTGTTTCATTCGGGAAACCAGGCCTTGCATTTCTTTGTTGCACTGTTTGCATTTTGCACGCATGCCTGTCTTACCCACAGGTAGAGGAACTTCATTAAAATATTCCCAAACTGGGTCTCTTTTACGGCCTGTTGCCATTATAGGTTTTCCATTTTAGTGAGAGAATGGTATGGTACATCTCAAATCAATGACGTCTACACTCAGAAAGACCTCTAGACTTCTGGAATATGCTGCCCAAACAGTTTCACTTTTGTTTCTACTGCCTGTCCCTCCCTTCTCACATTTATCTCCAGACTTCTTCTCCTTGTCCAGATCTGTTCCGCCCCCAACAATCTTCTGTTCATTGAACTTTTTGAAACTTTGAACTTTTAGAGAGAGATAAGGGATTGACTCTGTGTACACAAATTTGCAGAGGGACAGTAGAGTTGTGGTCTGTTGTTTCTCACCTCTGTATATTATTTATTTAAAAACATTTTTGCTGTTAACAACCATATTATTTCTGGAGACACAAATCCACAGTTTGAGAACTGCAAATCTTATGTATCTCTGATGGTATCTTCTAGACTGAGCACTGAGTCCCATTGGGTAGATCGAAAGATTAACTTAAATAATCTATACAGAAGCCCCTGGAACCCTATAAGATTGGGTCCCTAATCCATGAACTATTGGAACTCATTTACAAAACTTTTCTTAAACATTACATGAATATATTGTCTCATACTATAGAATTAGCATGTATAATCCCTATTCCATGATGAGATATCTTTGAGCTATAATGTATCTTAATTAAAACGATCTTTAGATAGATTTTTCCCTCAAAAATCTGATTTAAATAAAAAAAAATTATTATTTTTTAAAATCATTGAATGTATACACAGCTCTTCGCCATGTTTTCAGACAGCCTCATTCTCGCTTGCCTTCAGGTGTCCATCTTATTGCTACTCTGGTGATGGAATCAGTTTCCATCCGAAGCACGTGACCGATCCATCTCCAGCGCCTCCTGGAAATGATAGTGCTCAGATCCTCTTGGCTGCACTGTGTCAATAGATCTTGGTTTGAGATTGTTCTGAGCCAAAAGATATGGAGGATTTTTCTGAGGCAGGTTGTATGGAATGAAGATAGTTTGGACATGTACTTTCTCATTCCCCAGCATTCTGCACTATAAAGTAGTGTTGAAAGTACGCAGCTCTGATAAATCTTAAGTTTGGTTTTGGTGTTGTATTTTGATGATTTACAGACTGTATTTAAGCTCCTGAAGTTGTTCCTGGCTTTATTGATTTTGTTCCGGCTGTCCTGGCTACATTTCCCATACAAGATGTAAATTTATATCCTGATACTCTGGAGTTAAGTAAATTGTGACATATTTGTCACCTTACAAATATTAATTTACAGTGAATGCTTACCTTTTTGCCATCTCATCTTTGATCTTAAAGTTAATTGAACTGTTCACATACATAATGTCAGGCAATTAAGACATGAAAGGGAATTAGTATCTAGAAGCTAATTTGGTTACATTGTTAAACTTCTAACAGGATATTGGTAAACACAGACAAATACACTTAGCATCTACACTGGATTTCTATTACTATAAATGAATGGGTTACTGATTGCTAGTCTAGTACATCTCTCTGAAATTCACATACAAGTAAATTGTCTGGATACAATTGTAATGCCTCTTAAGTTGTTATGGGTCATACACAGGTTGGCTGGTCTGTCAGTGTCACAGATGCTGATAACTATAGAAGGAGAAGGCAATTCGCTTTCCAGTTATATCTAAATAAGAGGATGTGCATTTTCTTCATTTTAGAGCTGAGTTATGCAGTTCAAGAGGACATTACTGGTAAGATGTTTCCTCCTCTTCTCCCTGTTCTCTACCCCATTAATGTCAAAACATGAAAACTTAAGTCTGTCTACTTTGTTCTGCCCTTCTCCATCTGGCACATATTTAACAGATAAATGATACCTTTGCCTATGAATAATGTTTTGACACAGCACGCTATTTTGAACAGTCAAACAAAACTTAATTTTTTTCAGTCTTGTTGTATTTGAAGCCACAGGAATGAATGTATCATTTTCAAGTGATTCTGCATGGCACTAATGTCATGCCAATATTAAGAATATAGTTCTAAGGAACAATAGTTCAAAAGAAAATATAACTATGTCAGGGAAAATCTTGGTGTGCTGGAAGAGAGCCTCCATATTTTTTCTGCATGCATATATCATTTATAATAAAGGACTCTCCGTAAAATTAGACCAATATTCAGTAAAGTAGTTGGAGAGTGAACATAGTGTTTGTGAATTTTTTAAAAGTATTCTATTTAAGAGTCAGGTAGGGCCAGCTGCCTTCCTGAACTGTCAGCTTTCTTGCATCATCACAATGGATGCTAAAGTTTTAAAGTGAATACATCTAGAGGCCTTGGAAATATTTAAGTTAGAATGTCAGCATTATTCTGGTCCCCAGAGGTATCTTTAAAATGTGTTCCTTAGTGATTAGAAACATGTTCTGTAGTATATTTTCATACAGGACTTTGCATTAGATTGGATTAATTAGTTTTTTAAATTAATCTGCATATTAAAATATAGTCATAAAATAGAGGGGCTTGTCACTTATGCATTCAGAAAAAGTGGTACTA
This sequence comes from Trachemys scripta elegans, assembly GCF_013100865.1. Taxonomy (NCBI): domain Eukaryota; kingdom Metazoa; phylum Chordata; order Testudines; family Emydidae; genus Trachemys; species Trachemys scripta. Next base: position 140,170,058 of record NC_048300.1, on the reverse strand, counting down.
TGTTTCAATAATTGGTAACTCTGAAATCATGAGCATTAACTTTTTGATCAGGTGAGCAAAACGTACTTACTAAATATACAGTAGATGCTTTATTAGTCATGCATACTAAGCTATTGTTTTTAATAATATACTGAAGCATGTCAAGGAAATTTGACATTTTAATGTAGCAGAACAATTTTGTGTATTTTGAGAGGTTATTAGATACTAGTTCTTGCTGAACTTAATTATAATGAAATTAAATAAAATAACTTCCTTCAAAATTTCACCAGAATTTTTTTTTTTTTTTTTTTTTTAAGTACACATTGCTGAAAAAGTGGGAAAGGTGGAGATTGTCCTGACGAAAAAAGATAATATTCCTTGGAGTAAACTGGGACAGCCACTCAACAGTCATAATTCATTTATCAAGTGCACAGACAGAGGTAAATAGTCTCATTTGTTATACAGGACAGTGCGTTTCTCTTCTCAACCATATTTGAGGCAAGGACCTTCCAAACCTATTTTACCAACTAGTCCAAAATAGGATTCTCAAGGAATGAGGGACAGATCTGTGTTGTCTCCCTTGCCTTTTATAGTCTAGCCTTCAGGCTAATGTAAAGAAATTTTCTGGTCGAGAGTATTACTCTGAGGAAATTCTGCGCCAAAAAATAAAAATTATGTGCACAATATTTTAAAATGCTGCAACATTCTGCAAATTTTATTTGTCAGTAAATAAATGTGGCTCTATCATGGCAGTGGAAGCACAGGTCACTGGCTGCATTGAGGTGAGAGATCACCCTGAAGCTCCCACCTCCCCGGTACAGGGACTCGGCAGCGAGGCTGCACCCGACTGTGACACAGCTCTGGAAACACCCTGGGGCTCTGCGCCAGGTGCACCAGGTGTGGGTGGGCTGGCTCAGCCCTGCAGGATCCATGTGTGGAGGGGCTTAGTGTGGGGAGATCCAGGCGTGGGGTGAGAGGTTTCTGTGTGGGGCAGTCTGGGTGCGGGTGGCTCAGGGAGCCCGGTATGCAGCATCCCCTTGGCAGCAGCCGGGGCTCCCCTGTTAAGCAGGGCCATCGAAAAGTCATCCTGACAAGCCCTACCCACCTACACCTGAACTCACGCGATGAGCCTCCCACATCCAGACCCCCCTCCTCACTGAGACCCAACCACCTTCACCTGGATCACCTGCAGAGTCCCATTGCCCCTGCACCTGGAACCCCACAACGAGCCCCTGTGCATCCAGATCTCCTGCTTCCCACTGTGATTCCCCTATCTCCTTTTCTTCCCCATTTCATCCCACTGTCCCATCCCTAAATCCCACATTCTCCTTCCCCTGCCCCATTCCACCCCCCTTCCTTCCCCACTGCCTCCTCCCTCCACTCCCCCTTACCCAGCCCCACCGCAGGCACTCTCTGTTGCACAGAAAACAGGAAAGCTCCCAGCACACAGAAGGGGAGCACGACTGGCACTAGGACCCAGGAAGTGGTGTTTAGCTACAGAGTCAGCAGAGCTGAGACGCAGCCTCCTTCAGTTGGGCAGCTTTGCACTTGCAGAAATGAAGGGGTGAGGGCAGTGGCTTGTAGCTCCGTGCCTCTGTTTGCGGGGGCAATCCCTCCCCCAAAATTGCACCTATGGTCGTTCCTCTCTGCCCCACCCCCGCGCAGCTTTCCTTTGCTTCCCTGCCGTTTTCTTCAGGGAAGCGCAGGTATTTTCTGTAGGCGTGCAGTCACATAGGATTCCCCCAGGAGTAGAGTATGTAGAAGCTCGGTTAGACAGAACTCAACTGAAAGGCCTCCTGTCCCAGGTCAGAATCCAAGACCTTTCTTATCTGCAGAAAGGACATGGGAGAGCCAGCAGATGACAGCTTGGACCATTCTGCCATTATTGGATCTCATTATAATATCTCTGCTTCATAGCAACTTGAGAATACCTAAGTGGACACTGACATCCCAGTAAAATAAGCAGTGCAGAAAACATTGCATTTGGGTGATGGATGACCTCTGGGCCTCTTGGTTGTAGTGGTAGCCTGATGGTAACTGTTGGCTAAGGAATGGATTTCTAAATGCCTTCAACTCAAACTGTGGTTACTACAGATACATCCTTTTGGGATAGTGAGATCATGCCGATAGACGCTGTGCCCAGGGAACTTGGTGTTTTGAGGATGGGGCTCAAATTGTCCCTTTTTCTTGAAATCTGTCTTGCCAATGCTTCAACTGTTTTGTGGTGTGCTGCATGCCCCTATTCAAAAGTGACTTGTTTTGAGATCATCTTGTTTCATTTGGCAGAAAAATGCTGGGTTAACATGAATTAAACAAAGGTAGATTAGTCTCTTTGAAGCCTCTTTGCCTCGTACATGTGGTGCTTTACGTTTTGATCCTTCCTATCCCAAAATTAAGAACCCTGGTGTCCTGGAATATTAATGTGGTCTGACAAAGCCAGTGGAAAGGTACTTTGGAGGCACTCGGTACCTCTGAGCTTATGTTTTTTATGTGAAAGCTCATTTTCCTGGTGGTAGTGAGTTCAGCTTCAGAATCTGGTGACTGTTCCTCCCTGAGATCAGATTTTATAAATGTAAGAGATGGTGCTCGGAGCAATAAAACTTGTCTCCATTTTTTAAGTGGAGATACGCCGATTATCCAAGTTATCCACTACCTGGAATATAACCTGAGTTGTAACCTATATTTTTAATATTTCTGAACTATACATTATTAAAATAAAATGGGATTTTAAAAAATGAAGAAATATCCTCACAGGCCATGGTCATTTCACAGATGGCCCTGTGAATAAAACCAGGGGAAGGGATAACTATAGGCTGGTTGCAGAGGTCCCAGTCTGAATCGGAACAATTGCAACAATTTTTGAAGACCTATTCCACAGATGTACCGAGGCACAAGTGTTTTTGACTCCCGCATGATGTATGTAAAGTCACACAGGGCACAAGTTATGATAAATGAAGGGTGGGGGGAGGAGAAGAGTAGCTCCCTTTTATGGACACCCGGCCAGCCAGTAGCTATAAAACCCTCTTAGTAGCTGCTCTCTAATTGCTCTACCTATAAAGGGTTAAAATGTCTCACTGCTATGCACAGGTAAAAGGAAGTGAGTGGGAACCTGGCCGAAAGAGCCAATGGGAAGGCTAGAACTTTTAAAAATTGAAACGACTCCCCTTTTGTCTGTCTGTTGTTCTGTTGTTGAGGCCGACAGGACAGAGCTATGCTGTAAGAGCTTGTGCCCAGTATGAAAAAAATCATCAGTATCATACCTAGAAACTACTCATTTAAAAACCCAGATATGTAAGTAGATCAGGAAATGTCTAGGAAGATGTGATTAGGTTTATTCCTTTTATTTCGTTATGGCTTGTGGATTCCTCTGTGCTAACCCCCAAAAGCTTTTGTTTGCTTGTAACCTTTAAGCTGGACCTCAAGAAAGCTATTCTTGATGCTTAATCCTTGTAGTTTTTTTTTTTTAAACCTAGCAATAGCTTAAGTTCCTAGATGTATTTTCTTACTTTTTTTATTAATAAAATTTACCTTTTTTAAGAACTGAATTGGATTTTTGTCTCTTAAGAGGCTAGTGCACATGTTGTTTAATTAGCTGGTGGCAACAGTTGATTTCTTTTCTTTTTTTTCCTCTTTCTCCTCTCTTCCCTGAAGATGGGGTGAAAGAGCTTGAGGGTGCCCCACAGGAAGGAATTCCCAAGTGTGCCTTCCTGGGTTCTCAAAAGGGTTCTGCACTTGGGTGGTGGTAGCATCTACCCATCCGAGGTCAGAGAGAAGCTGTAACCGTGGGAGTTTAATACGGGCCTGGAGTGGCCAGTATTAATTTTTTGAATCCTTGCGAGCCCCCACCTTCTGCACTCGAAGTTCCAGAGTGGGGAATTAGCTCTGACACAAGTGTTCCAGGTAGTTTAGTTAATCAGAGCTGTCTCCACTTTAAAATTGATTTTTTTTTTTCTGTGAGGAGTGTTCTGGTTATTCTGTGGCTTTAAATTGCATTGATTTGGAAGAAGCATGCTGTCTATGGGTTTCCCCATTTCTATGGTTGGAAGAAAGGAAAGAGAGAATATTGAAAACAATTTTAGGAGTCTCAGACTAAAAGCTTCTAAACACCTCTGATATAGTTTGCAGAAAAACCTTCAAGATCCAACCCCCTGACTCTCATAATCCTAAAATTTGAGCCCTTAAAAGAAAAACTTTTGAGTTTTTCTTCCCTTGACTTAGTCCTAAATAGCCCTTTCAATCTACCTACATGGTGGTAGTAAGTAATGTCTCTTACTCTGAAATGCCCTGCTTTTGCTACTACCTCTAAATGAGCAAACTATGACATGGTTAAAATAACAATGTTGGAAACTGGTACTTCCTTACAGTGTAAGGAATTCTGTTCACTCTCCCTGTCTTTGAGTGTAAAATTATCTGTGGGGATGCACAACCATTTTTCTGAGAGAAACAAATTTCCTAGAGAATTGTTGTTTGTACACATCTGAATAATCTAGTCCAGTGGTTCCCAAACCTCTTCCGTCGCTTGTGCAGGGTAAGCCCCTGGCGGGCCAGGCCGGTTTGTTTACCTGCCGCGTCCGCAGGTTCGGCCGATCACAGCTCCCAGTGGCCGCCATTCGCTGCTCCAGGCCAATGGGAGCTGCTGGAAGTGGCACGGGCCAAGGGACGTACTGGCTGCCGCTTCCAGCAGCTCCCATTGGCCTTGAGCAGCGAACCGCGGCCACTGGGAGCCGCGATCGGCCGAACCTGCGGATGTGGCAGGTAAACAAACAGGCCCGGCCCGCCAGGGACTTACCCTGCACAAGCGGCGGAACAAGTTTGGGAACCACTGATCTAGACTTTCAAATTAATTAGTGATCAAGTATATAGACAGTAACGAGCAAACTTTGTGTAAGAGGTTCAGTAGTTCTTTGATGAGAAGATCTGATAAATGAAGTTAAAGTTTATTCAAGACAGATTATGCCTAATTGGACGGTTCATAGAAATCCTTGATCAGAAGTGTAGTAAAAGAGAATCTCTGAATATGAGATACTATTCAATGTAGCCAGTTATATTAATAATACATCTTTTGATTTAATGGGGCTATAAAAAAAAAATCCTTATGTACTAATAGAAATCTTTAGGTAAAGAGATGGCTTCTTTGATCAGAAACATGGAGCCAAGAGGCTTGACCCCTAATTATGCAAAAACGTACGCATATGCTTAAAGTTATGCACAAAGTTATACACTATAAGGTGGGTTGTCTGGTCTGCAAGGCCACTTTGCGGCATACAACCATCTTTCTCTTCCCACATATTAGTGGTGTGGGAAATGTCTGCGAGGGGAGTGGGCATGGCCCTTGTGCATCTTTAACTTGCAGTGGAGCCAAGAGGGAAAGGTTTAGGGATCCTCAGCTGGCTCCCTTCAGCACCCCTCTCCCCCAAATCTCTGCTCCCTCTGATAATACTCTCTTCTCTTTTTGAAAAATTACTTAATTCAGATTTTAAACAATGTAAGTTTCTTTTCAGATATAACTGTAGGGATAAAAAAAAATCTATGGACAGATTGGGGAACAGTCATGCTGTCTTGAAATATATTTCATATTTGATTTTATTCAAAATTGGCCATATGTATTTTGATGACATTACTGGTGTGTTCCAGTGCAAGGGACCATATTGCTTCAAATGTTTCCATACTATCATATAACTTGAATGAGAGATCCTGTTTTTGGATGCAAGGTTACTCAGTTAGGTAATGGTCTCTAAGCATTGGTAGTGGGGTTTCCATTTATGCTGTCTCATTTTTTACAACTATTTATTGTCTTGCTGTTTGTTTCCTGTTGATTACATCATGTAGTGAAGAGACATTTTCTTTAATAAAAATTGCTTTGGGTTTCATGGATAATTTTTCTAGTGCCATATAAATTCTGACTTACATTGCCACATAATATGAAAGCATTTTCTTGCTTTTGGCTTGTTTCTGTAACATTTACTCGTTTGAATTTTTAAGCAAGCTTCTGTTACGCTTTCAGGGTCTTTCTATGTACTATTTATTTTGTTTTAACTGTAGTGGGAATTGAGATTTGAGACCCTTGTTTGCACTTGTCTGATTTTTTTTCTAGTGGCTATTTACTTGTATGTATATTCATTTTAAATACCTATCTATAAAAAGGGGAACAAGGACAACCCAGGGTATTAGAGACCAGTCAGCTTAACTTCAGCATGTGGAAAGATAATGGAGCAAGTAATCAAGCAATCGGTTTGTTAGCACCTATTAGGTAATAAGTAACAGTCCACATGGCTTTGTCAAGAAAAAAAAGTCAAACCAGCATAATATCCTTCTTTTTAAAGTAACAAGCCTTGTGGATAGGGGGAAGTAGAAAATGTGATATATTTCTTTACTTTAGAGTAAGGCTTTTTATACTGGCTCACGTGATCTTCTCATAAATAAACTAGCCTATATGAACTTATAATAAGGTAGATGAACAATTGGTTGGAAAACCATACTCAGAAAGTAGTTATCAATGGTTCTTCTTTGAGTGATGTCCATATAGGTACTCCATTGTAGGTGCGGCAGCACACCCTGCGTCTGGGATTGGAGATCTTCATCAGTAGTGCCCGTCGAAACACACATGCGCACCTCCCCCCTTCTTGCTGTGAGTGGGACGTATATACAGCACTGTGCAGTCTGACCACCAGTTGCTTCTCTACTGCCTTTGGTCTGGGACAGAATCCACAGCAGAGCCTGCTTCTCCCTTTGCCTCCTTTGATAGTGCCTTACCTGTTAGTTTTAGTGTAGTTTTATACTTTCTTCTTCTTTCCCTGTCTGCAAAAAAATGTTTTTTTGTTTGTTTTGTTTTGTTTTCGCTTTGCCTTAATTATTACTTCATAGTTTAGGTTTTTCTTTCCCCATTTCCCGCCCTTCCCGACCCTTATGCCCAGAACTCCTGAGTTTAAGAGGTGCATCTCTTGCTTGGTCACTTTCCTGGTAGCAGACAGTCAACTGCAGTGTATTCGCTGTCTGGGAGAGGGACATGTCCCACAAAAGTTTTCCCACTGCCACGACTTGACAGCCAGGGCCAGAAAAGACCAAAACATTTGGTTATGACTTCTCCTCATGAAGAAATCACTGCAACCAGCAGTGGACCCGGCCTGGATTCTCCCCCTGTGTAGCTTTCACACCCTGTGGATGTCCTCCACAGATGCTCATTCCCCACGTCTCTCTTAGAGAAACTCATCTCTTTCTCGCTCTGATGAGAAGAAACAGGTCTCTCCTCACTCTCTGAGGCATAGCCTGCCACAACACCATTCCCTGCGAGGTCAGTTGCCTCAACATCCATGGACAGAGGACATAGCTCCAGGATGTCCGAATATCTCTGGTACTGGAATGAAACAATGGTCTAAAGACCCTCATTGGGCAGATTTACAGCCCTCTGCACCGTCTCTTGGCTCTGGAGACCAAGACAAACCAACTTTGGGAGCTACGGCACTGACAAAACTGCCAGCACCTACGTCTCTTTCGGCATCAACCAGGACCTCAGCACCCACGAAGCCATCGGCATTGAACAAGTCCTCCACATCAAGCAAGTCCTTTGCACTGAGCAAGACTTCAGCTCCACCTGTTGGCTGCTCATGAGAATGTATCTCTCCCTTGGCACTGAGTCATGCACTGGTGCCGATGATGCGCCTTCCTCCTCCCCAGGAATTCAGATACCCTAAAGACCTACTTGTATCTGACATCCCTGAGTCATCATTGCTCAGACACAACTTCTCCCCACTTCCACCCTTCTCTCCAGACACATGACATTCTTCCCTTTCTCCTTCGAGGACGGCACCTCCCTTTCCCAGTGATGAGGATGAGAAGAGGAGTGCTTCATCATGTCTTTTTACTCAAGACAGGCGCAAGCAACTTCCTCTGCGTGTCCTCACTATTCATAGTCCATACCTGGACCAGAGCCCTGGCATGGACAACTGTGGATGCAACCCCACATTCCACTCCCTCCACGTTGGCCATACTGGGACTCCTGGGTCATGTACAAGGCACAGTTCAGGAAGCCTCTTGTGGAGCAAAGCTGGAAACCTACATCTTTGCCTTCTCCATCAGTTTTTTGACCACCAGAGACTGAGCCTCCCCCAGTAACAGACGAAGATAAAGAACAGGAAGAGGAAGATCCACCAACACTATTTCTCCTCCTTTCCCCCTGATAACCTTATCATGACTCCACCTTCTACTTCTGCTGACGACTTCAAACTTCATCTGGATTCCTTTGGAGAAAGTGAAAGATCAGCAACATAAATTACTTGATATCCTGCACACATCTTCCTCATCCAAAATAGTCCTACCTATTAACAAGGCCCCTGCTAAAGTGCTCTGGCAGACCCCAGCATCTATCCCTCCCACCTGAAAATGGGCAGGCAAAAAAATATTATGTTCCTGCAAAAGATATGGAATTTTTTTCTCTCATTCCACTACAAATTCCTTAGTAGTTAATACGGTGCAAGAAAAAGGACACCAATATCGATCCACCCATCAGGACAGAGACTGAAAATTATTAGATTTATTTGGACGCAAGACTTATTCATCCTCCATGCTACAATTTTGCATCTCTGATTACGAGGCTCTCATGGCTAAGTACAACTACCTCAACTACTCTAAAATAGAGGAACTCTGCCAAGATCTTCCTGATGCCTTGAAAGAACAATTCCATGCACTCATATCTGAGGGACACCTTTTGGCCCATACAGCCTTAGAAGTCTCTCTAGACTCTTGGATACTTCTGCCCATTCCATCGTGACTGCCATAGTCTGCACCTCTCTGGCCTTCCTAAGGAGGTACAAACTAGTATGGAGGGACCTACCCTTTGAGGACCTCAAATTATTCACGGAGCATATGAATGATTCACTACACTCCCTTAAAGACTCCTGAGCTACTCTCCGCTCTCTCAGTATTTACACATCAGTGCCAAAGAGACGCCTGCAGAAATACCAACTTCCCCCATGATCACAACCATTGCAGTACACTCCCAGTGGCACTATGACATTCAGTGCTGGTGACAAAAGCCCCCTACCAAATGCAGACAGGTAACTCCTCAATGGGCTACTTCTCACACACCTCTAGCCAGACAACAATTTTGAAGGTGTGGTCAAGATACCTTTCCCTGTTTCAGTCACACCAACTATCTTGACGTCCCACCCGTTTGGCAACTGATTAGCTCTGCTTTTTCCATCATGGAGGCTAAATACCTCGGACTGGTGGGTTCTAGAGATCATCAGGGAAGGATACTTCACCCCTTTCTGATCTATCCTGCCCCGCCACTATCCTTTCCTGTCCCTTTTTAGGGACCCATCTCACTACCCCATTCTATGAGAAGAAATAGATCATCTTCTGCAACTGGGAGTCATAGAACTGGGCCCTTCCCAACACATAGGGTTTCTACTCCCATTATTTTCTGATCCAGAAGAAATCTGACAAGTGGCGACCAATCCTGGACCTTCAAAACCTAAACAAGTTAATCAAACTGCAATGCTTCAAGATGGTTACTTTCTCTACCATTATCCCAGCACTAGAACAGGGAGACTGGTTCTCGGCCATCGATGTGTCCACGATGCAGATTTCCATATCACAATACATCTGCCCACGGATAGTTTCTTCAGTTCACCATGAGCACTGACCACTATCAGTACAAAGTACTGCCTTTCAGACTGTCAGCGGCCCCTCATGTATTTTCCAAGGTCCTTGCAGTAGTTGCTGCCTACCTACACAAACAGGGTGTTGTCATCTTTCCACACTTAGACGACCATCTCCTCAAGTCTCCATCTGCAACAGACGCTCTTCATTCCATCCGTATGACGATGGACCTTTTCACGAATCTTGGCCTTTGTGTGAACTTGGAGAAATCTACTTTAATGGTGGTACAATACCTGGAGTTCGTTGGGGTGCAGTTGGATGCCATAGAAGCCAGAGCCTTCCTTCCAGCTCACAGATATTCAACCATATTCGATCTTGTATACATGGTATGAGCCTGCCCCCAGATCTCTGCCAGGATATATCTCCAGCTACTCGGCCATATGGCATCAGCCACGTATGTGGTAAAGTACACACGGTTACGCATGTGATATCTTCAGGCATGGCTATGTACAATATACATACCTCACAGACACAGCCTGCACAAATTCTTATCCTTGCCAAGGAGGGCTAAGGACTCCCTACTTGGTGGACACAGCCCAAGAACATCTGTGTCGGGGTTCCTTTCCTTCAACCGGTGCTGATCATGATTCTAATAACTGATGCCTCCTTAATCAGTCGGGGAAATGCACCTTCACACTCATACAGTGCAGGGCAGATAGTTCTTAACCGAATATACCCTACACATCAACCTCCTAGAGCTATGAGCGGTCGGAATGCCTGCCGACATTTCTTACCACTTATTACACGTTGCACCATCAGAGTTGTGATGGACAATGTTGCCTGCCTGTTTTATATCCACAGGCAAGGCAGAGTAAGGTCCCACTCTTCATGCTTGGAGGCATTGAAATTATGGAACTGGTGTATCCATCACATCATCACCAACTTGGTCACATACCTCCCTGGAAACCAAAACACTGCGGACTCATTGAGCAGGAGATTATCCCACAAGCACGAGTGGGAACTGGATACACGAATCTGTCAGCTCAGCTTCAACTGCTGGGGATTCCCCACTATAGAGCTTTTTGCCACATCGCAAAATTCTCAGTTTTGCTCAAGGGCAGGACTGGGACACAGATCTCTGGGAGACGCATGCCTCATCTCATGGGATGCGCTACTGCTCTATGCCTTCTGTTTTGAGTACTCTACAAGATACAGGGGGACCAAGCCCATGTCATCCTTATAACTCCAACATGGTCACAACTGATCTGGTATACTTACCTCCTTCACATGCCAACCGATCTCTCTCCATCCAACTCCATGAGTCCTTTCACAGGATGCAAGTCATATCCTCCACCCCAATCCACAACTTCTTCACCTGAAACATGGCTCCTCCATGGTTCCGGGATTCGGAAATAACCTCTTTGGAAGCAGATAGACAGATACTCTTGAATAGCAGTTGCAACATGACTAGACACATTGTACCTCCACCAATGGGTTAGATTCCAGTGCTGGTGCTCCTCCCATCAGGTGAACGCAATAAGCTCTCCACTGCCACTTATCCTGGACTATATTTTACACCTTAAACAATCAGGATTATATATGAGCTTCATTCGTGTGCATTTGGCAGCCCTCACAACTTTCCACTACCACATAGATGCCCACTCCATCTTCAAACACCAACTCATGAAACATTTCCTGAAGGGCCTCCAAAATCTTTACTCTCACATACAGGATCCAGCCCCGGCCTGGGACCCTGGCCTCATCCTACGCTCTCTTACTAGACCTCTGTTCGAACCAATGGCAACATGCTCCTACATTCACTTATAGATGAAAATGGCATTCCTTGTCGCTATCACGTCTGCCCAACAGGTCGGCGAAATTGGTGCCCTTATGGCATATCCTCTGTACACACTTTTTCAGAAAGACAAAGTTATGCTACATCCACATCCCAAATTTTTACCCAAGGTACCATCCTCTTTCCATATGAGTCAACCTATCCACCTTTCTTGCTCTTTTCCGAAGCCTCATGGCAACCAACAGGAGGCAGCACTGCACACCCTGGACGACAGATGCGTGTTAGCTTTCTACCTGGACAGAAATAAACCTTTCTGAAAATTGCCACATTTATTTCCTTCAACTGCCAAAAGATACAAGCGCGCAGCCATCTCTAAAGCAACGCATTTCCAAGTGGATCACGCAGTGTATACATCTGTCCTGCCAACTACACATTTGACAACCTCCTACTGGAATTAAAGCACATTCCACCTGCTCACTCTCCACCTCCATTGCTTTGCTTTTCTCAATAATGTCCCTGTTGTCGACATTTGCAAAGCAGCCACATAGATATCAGCAGACACCTTTGCCCGTCACTGCACCATTACTCGTGACGGCGCAGCAGATACTGTTCTAGGACATACTGTCCTATCATCTGCAGTAAATGCTGCTCCAAAGCCCCAGCCTTCCAGTGAGGGGCACTGCTTTCTAGTCACCTACAGTGGAGCACCCATTGGGATGTCACTTGAAGAAAAGGTTACTTGCCCTGTGCAGTAATTGAGGTTCTTCAAGATGTGTGTCCCTCTGGGTGCTCCACTACCCACTGTCCTCCCTTCTGCTTTGGAACTACAACAGAGAGAGAACTGGGGGACAGTTGGACGCTTATATACGTCCCGTTCACAGCCCTAGAGGGGGGAGGTGCACATGTGCGTTCCGACGGGCACTGCTGATGAAGATCTCTGATACCAGGTGCATATCTTTGTTTGCCAAACATTGTCTCCAGCCTTAGCTATCATTTTGCAAAAAACATTTTTATTTAAATGGAAGAATGAATAGGTTTCCCTGGGGCTCACCCATCACTGACTAGATAGTTTGAGAATGAAGCAATGGAAAAATGGTTCTTCTTAATTTAAGGAATTGACTTGTTTGCTGTACATTTTAGCTGACTTTCTGATTGAAATAGTATGGTATTTATTTTGGTGCAGTCGTTATGGTCTTCTGTATGGAAATCTAAACAAGTCTGTGACTAGATTTCAACCTTGCTGCAGAATTTTTTCTTCTTGTGTTGGTAAGACAGAGTCAAGTTAAATAGTTATAGTAGTCTAGGCATTATGACAGGTAAACTTCTAAAGGGAACCAATTTACAAAAAAATTATTTCAATATTTCCAAGAAAAAATACGTCAGGTATACCTCAGGACTGATTGATACAGAGAAATGCTTCAAGAGAAATCCTTTGAGATTTTAAGACATTTATTCTACCAGGCTCATTCTTCTTTTTTTTTTTTTTTTTTTTTAAGACCAAGTGCTAGAGATTTTCTTAAGAAATAGTTATTTATAGGTGGTGACAGTGCCCTCTCTTTTGTTAGTTTTTGTTCTATGTTGCAATGTAGGTAATATTTGAAGTCAAATGTTGTATGGAAGGTATGTATCAGCAATTAGACGATACTTTAAAGAGAATCAATTGAATAATTTAATTGATTTTAATCTTCACTGTAGTTAGACACAGGGCCGCCCAGAGAATTCAGGGGGCCTAGGGCAAAGCGGGAGAGCAGACATACTCACTGGGCAGCGCTCCGAGTAGTCGTCGGCAGGTTCTTCAGTCGCTCCATGTCTTTGGCAGCACTGAAGGACCCGTCGCCGAAATGCTGCCGAAGACCCAGAGCGACTGAAGGGCCCCCGCCACCGAAATGCCGCTGAAGACCCGGACCACCACCGGGTAAGTAAAAAGGCACCTCTAGCCAGGGAAGGGATTCTCGGCCAGGGCTCGCAGGGCCCAGGGCAAATTGCCCCACTTGCCTCCCCCCTCTGGGCGGCCCTGGTTAGGCATATCTCTCCATTAAAGCGTAAACAAAAAACTGAGATTCATGTTACTGACATTCTGTTAAACATATATTTGTAGAATAAAGGCAGCATGTACCCACTGAAATACACTTAGTACAGTGGTAGAACATAGCAACTATTCTATTCTTCCAGTCATTGAGACGTGATTTTCTTGTAGGTGGTTTTCTGGAAAGTGCGTGGTATGGAAATCCACCCATCAGGAGATAGGTTGAGATCATCACAACATATTCATACTGCTGTGCCAGGTGGGAATCGAACCCAGGCCCCAGAGGTGACAGGCAAGCACTTCAGCACTATGCTACCAACACCTGCTGTATATAAGAGACTCTTTAAAGAAACACTATTAGGCAAAAATCATATTTAGTAAAATATTTGTTACTTATTACTTAAATGAATTCATATTAAACCATTTAAATAACTTTTAATCTTTAATGCTTTTTGTTTACTGTTTGTACTTCATTCAGTTTGGACAATGACATTAGATTTTCTAACTTCATTTCCTGGTTCCCATACACTAGCACGGTGACGCAGCTTTTGTAGAAAATGCCGCAAAAAGCATTTAATTTAGTTTTTTTAAAAGTATGAAACATTATGGCTGATCACCATTTCAAAACTGAATGTAAATTCATCTAGGGTCCCTTTTAAAAAGATTCATTGCTGAGAATAGGCTGAGAAAATATTGCATGTGTGTTCCTGGGCAGCTGGGGCATTGCTTTTCTCCCCCCCCCCTTTTTTTTTTATTCCTGTTGACCACAACAATTAAAGTGACAACACTGTGTAGACAGTGTAGTTGTAGTAATGTCAGTCCCAGGATATTAGAGAGACAAGATGGGTGAGGTAATATCTCTTATTATTGGTTAAAGAGAAGTTGGTCCAAGATATTACCTCATCCACCTTGTTTCTCTAATACTGTGTGTGTCTGTGTTGAATTCTGAATTAATTGGGTTACAATCACAATTATGTCATCACCTCAGAAAGTATGCAGTAGTTAACTCAATAGAAAAATCAAATAGTATTTTATGAAATGTGGATTTTGTGTGGGGGGTAGCTTAGACAGGGTGATATGATATAAAAATCCTTGTTTTCTGATGCAGAGTAGAATATTTGTTTTTATACAGTAGGGGAAAAAATAAGGCTTCACAAAGCATCTAGCACGACAAGTTAGGAAATCATTGTAAAGTGACTATGTAAATAAAGGTTATAGCCAGATCCAACCTGGAAAAGCTGACACACTGGCTAGGATTTTCTGACTAATTTTTATCGAGAGAAAATTTTAGCCACAACATGGAGATTTTCTTCTCTTTTTTCCTCCCTTCCTTCCCTATCTCCCCACTCTCTCAAAAGTGCACATAATCTTTCTTTCACCTGACCAGCCACATCAAGAACTTATCTTGGTTTAATATCTTAGTCAAAGACTGAGAAGAAACCTGTTAGCCAGTTATCGCCCCCAATTCTTTATTACTTTCATTATTTGTTTTTTAAACACAATCTTTCAGGACCTGAACAAACATTTTATATTGTCATACTAAACATGCTCTTGGCTTTCTCTCTTCTTCCCACATTTTGTCTTCTCTACTACCCCGAAATGCAGTTAAGTATGTATAAGGCTTGGTCTTGAGGAAATTCACTTGTATCCACCTTTGCTCCTTTTTGCACCTCTCTTCAGAAAAGAAATCCTTTCTAGGTATTCCACATGTTTCCTGGAGTTGCAGTCTGCTACAAAGTCTCCCTCCCACATACAAACAAATTGAACTGATGTGACAAAGAATGTGAGGAGAACAGGGTTTTTTTAATTGGTTTTACACCAATGCTAAAAGTCTGGGTAACAAACCAGAACAATCAGAAATTCTCATTGATGAGAAGAAATTTGTTATAATTGGCATTACTGAAACCTGTTGAGACTGTTGGAATGTTAAAATAACTGGTTATAACCTGTTTGGAAGGATACAATAGAGAAAAGAGGTGGGAAGGGATGGATGGTGGAACTGAATATTAAACATACCACCTGTTTTGTGTTATTAATAACTCAGAATCACAGGATCTTGAATGCATATGGATCATTGTGCTACCTAATAAAGCACAGAAGCGGGTACTGTTAAAAATTTGTTCCTTATTTCTAGTAAGGGTATTTAACCATTAGAACAACTTACCAGTGGTTGTGGTGGATTCTCCATCCATGGCAATCTTTAAATCAAAATTGGATGTTTTTCTAAGAGAGAGATGCTGTAGTTCAACCAAGAATTAATTCAGGAAAGTCCCATGGCCTGTGTTGTGCAGGTCAGATTAGATGATCGCAAGGGTTCCTTCTGGTTTTATAATCTGTTAATCAAATGGGAAATAGAAAGCAACCAATATAAATTGGAAGTTATGAAGTATAGAAAACTGATAAAGGAAGCTAAAGACATCACAGAAAAATCCTTGTCTGACAGGGCTAAAGACAATAAGGAGATAAGAATATAAGGAACAAAAGAAATCCCAGTGATGATATAAACCCATTAGTTAGATGGAGATGATAAAACAGTTAATGCAGAAATGTTCAATATATTTCTGTTTTGTATTTGGAAAGAAGGATGATATTTTTGAATCTTCTAAGGAAGATTAAGTACTTTTCAGTCCATTAGTAACCAAGGAAGATGTTAAACACCATCTACAAGAGATGAACATTTTAAAATTAGCAGGTCTGGATTATTCTCACCCCAGACTCCCAAAAGACTTGACTGAGGAGATCTCATGCCAAATATTAACTTTTGTTAAATCTCGGCATATTGGGGAAATTCCAGAAGACTAGAAGAATGCAAATGTTGTATCAATATTCAAAAGGACAAGCAGAATGACCCGGGTAATTATAGACAAGTTAGTCTGACATCAGTCCTGGGGAAGGTAATGGAAACACTGATACAGGAGTGAATCAATAAAGGATTGAGGGATGGTAATAGCATTAATGCCAGTCAACGTGGTTTTATAGGAAATGAGTCTTGTCAAACAATCTGATTTCATTCTTTACGATTACAAGCTTAGTTGATAAAAATAACTGCATAGATGTAATATACTTAGATTTTAAGACATTTCATTTAATACCACAATGTTTGACTAAAAAAATGAGCACTAAATGGTATCAGTACAGCACATGTTAAATGGACTAAGAACAGGCTAACATCTCAAAGTAGTTGTCCATAGGAACTCATCAAACAAGGGTGTTTCTAGTGGGATTCCACAGGGGATTGGTTCTAGGCCTGTTGTTCTAGATTTTTATCACTCAACTGGAAGTAAATATAAAATGACTGTTTATAAATTTGCAGATGATGCCAACATTGGCTGAGTAGTAAATAGTGGGGACGGCACAGCAGTCATACAGGGTGATCTGAATGGTTTGATAAGCTGGGCCAGTTCAAACAAAATGCATTTTAATACAGCCCAATGCAAGATCATACATCTAGGAGCAAGGAATGCAGGCCACACCTACAGAATGGGGTACAGTATCCTGGAAAGCAGTTACTCTGCAAGGATTTAAGAGTCATAGTGGACTGGAAACTCAGCATAAGCTCCAGTGCAGTGCTTTGGCAAAGAAGACTCATGCCGTCATTGGCTGTATAAACAGGAGTAGTGAGTAGGAGCAAGGAGGTGATTTTAACTCTAACAACATTGGTGAGACTGATACCGGAATACTGCTTACAGTTCTGGTGCCCACATTTAAGAAGGATTTTTGAAAAATTGCAGGTGGTGCAGAAAAGGGCCATAAAAATGATTCCGGGACTAAAGAAAATGCCTTATAGTGAGAGACTTTTAGAGCTCAATCTTTAGCTTAACAAAAAGAAGATTGAGAGGTGAACTGATTAGTGTCCAAGTACCTTCATGGTGAGAAAATACCCGTTAGTAAGAGGGCTCTTTAATATAGTGGAAAAGGTCATCCCAAGAACCAATGGCTGGAAGCTGAAGCCAGACACGTTCAAATTAGAAATTAGGCACCCATTTTTAACAGTGAGAATGAATAACCAGTGGAACAAACTGGCAAGGGAAGTGGTGGATTCTCCATCATTTAGAGGTTTTCAAATCAAGACTTGGGCACCTTTCTGGAAATTTTTTTAGCCAACCACAAATTACAGGGGTAGATAGCTGTGTGAAGTATAACGATCTGTGTAGTGTAAGAGGTCAGACTAGATGATTGAGGCCTTTTGGCCGTTACAATTTATTAACAGACTTGGTGAGAGAGGAAGGTCCAAGAACAGTGTATTCTAGTAGTGCATAGGGTGCTGGATTGGGACTCGTGTGACCTGGGTTCTATTTCTGGCTCTATCACTGACCAACTGTGTAGTCTTCTGTGCCTCTTACCTGTTCCCATCCGTTTTCTGTCTTGTTTTAACTCGTAAGAACTTAAGAGTAGAAAGTGTCTCAGTGGGGTCCAGAGCTCAGTTGAGGTCTTTAGGTGCTACTGTAAAATGAATAATAATCTTGGGATTAAATGCTGGATTTGAACCAAGATCTGTGATCAATTCCTGGCTTTGCCACGGGCTTTGTGTGACCTTAGGCATGAGCCACTGAGGGTACGTCTATGCTGCAATTAGATACCTGTGGCTGGCTCGTGCCAGCTGACTTGGGCTCACAAGGCTCAGGCTAAGGGGCTGTTTAATTGTGGTGTAGACATTTGGACTCGGTCTGCACCCTGAGCTGTGGGATCTTCCCACTTCATAGGATCCTAGAGCCCAATCTCCAGTTTGAGCCCAAACATCTACTCTGCAGTTAAACTGCCCCTTAGCCTGAGCCTCGTGAGATTGACTCAGCTGGCACAGGCCAGCTGTGGGTGTCTAATTGCAGTGTAGATATACCCTTAGTCTGTTCCTGAGTTCCCAGTTTGAACACTGAAGTAATACTGCTTTACCTTACAGGTCTGTTTTGAGAATAATATCATAAATGTTTGTGAGGAACTAAGATTCTGTGGCAAAAAGGGCTATTTAGCTATTTGAATACGTGGGGGGGAAATTTCTTCAGGTTTTGAAATTGAAGCAGCGGTGAGAGCTTTCAAATAAGATTTAGCAAGCAGGTCATTCCTCCTTCAGATAATTAGGAATACTATGGCACAGTACTGTACTTAAGAGATTAGCTCACTGTGGACAAACTCTTGACTGGAAAATTACTTTCTGCTTAACTAAAACTTGGCTGAAAACCATGTGATAAATGTAAGTTTGTTCCAGATATTAATCTTTGAGGTAATATTGACTAATTAGATAACACGTGTAAATGAGTGCAACAAAAGTGTTTTGAAGAAAATTCCACGAAAATTAACTGAGGAAGTAAACAACTTTTGGTCTCTATAATGTTACACTCAAAGAAACTATTGTATTTTGGGGATTTATGATCTTAATGCAGTGCTTTCCAGATGCTTCTTATGAAGGTATGCAGAATCTATAAAATTCTTGGCATATATTGATGTCTTTCAGTGAACGTAGTGATTTATTGTGTCTCCAAGAAAATATGGAGGCACTGACTGCATCTCCTTTGTTAACGTTATGTTCTGACGTGGGCCTAAAATGGGGCATAAATTCCTGTTTTTCTTTATATATAAAGATATAAAGTTAGTGTGGAAACTTCACTTGCGAGTTTTTGTACAACTTGAATTTTTGTGTATGTTTTAGTTTCTCTTCATATGCTTTTAATAGGAAGTATTCAAAATTGATCTCTTAATACAATTTGTGAAAGTTTCACTTTTTTATTGACATATTGCTAAAAATTGTGTAACTGCACAAAAATTGATAGCTGAATCTTGAGTAGATCCTGATAAAGGGCAGTTTTTGAAAATGTTTAGCATTATAAGTCGCTTTTTGCCATTTTTTCCTCATGATTGAAAATGTATACACAAGGGGGTAGCCAATGTATAAAATCTGTTCTGTTGTGTACATAAAATCTTGTCCATCAGATAAAATTCTTCGTCATCAGCCGCTACACCTTTCTAGAAGATTTTTATCGTACAAAAGAGTTTTTATATGCAGTACTCACTGAGAAAGTTTTATGTGCTGGAAGACAGCTGCTGCTATCTTGCTGAAACTTGAATTGATCATGTCAGAATATGAAACTCCTTTATTGCCTTTTCAAATAAAATGATGTAGGAATCCTGCTCAAACACGCAAAGCATCTGGGGTTTTCTTTTCACTCATCCAAAGCAAGCTGTTATAGGATATATTAGACAGAAACCCTGAAAAAACATTTATGAAAAAGATGTGTGCTATCTCAAACATATTACATTTTTAAGCAGTTTTCTATAGTGATAATCTCCATATTAATTGCTATGTGTTAAAGTAACTCAGTACAATAATATATGCTGCAAAACCCCATAGAAAATGGTGATATGTTTCAATAACAGTAATATGTAACTAGCAAATGAGACTCTAAATTAGTTGAAAATTGCAGAGCAAACTGGGCAGAAAGTATCCTGCACGTACGTTTGCAGGTATAATTATATGGTCAGATGTTCTTGGCTCTTTTACACACATTTGATGCTCCTTGAATATAAAGCAATTTGGGGACGTATGTACACATACAGCTCAGCTGGAACAACTTGCTTTAAATGCTTTTACTTTATTCCAATAAAAATGTCCTTTTGCTATAAAACCCTTTTTCTATTTAAAAGCTCTTGCTTTTACTACTTTTCAATGAAGTTTCCTGAGACCCAGAAAAGTGTAGGCTTTTATCATTAGTGGTCTGGATTACCTGCTCTGTAAGGAGGAAAAGTGCTTATACTGTAATGGTAAAGTGCTTAGATTTAGTGGCACCAAGAGCTATATGAGTAGTTTTTCGGTGCTTACAGGTTACATATAATTTTTGCATGTATTTACTTATTTTTAAATGAAAACTGAACATAAGTTTTGAATCTGTATTTTCCTTGACAAACTAGTAGCAACTTCTTGTTTGAGCTGAGCAGCAATAAAGTGCTGCAGTTGACCAGCTTTATCCTGATCCTGCAGTTACTGGGAGAAGGAAATTGAGGGGATGCTCTTCAAGCCCTAAGTAGGTTGCACTTGCGTGGCACACAGTCTCAGGGCCAGCAGCCTTCAGCACTTACATGAGCTTTTTTGTTCTCCCTCCCCTCCCCCCGATAAAGATTAATCTGCTAACAGCAAAATACTCAGTGCAAGGATGACCAAAGCAACAATAAGGCCCACAACAGAGAAATTGCAATACAAATAAGTCTCTCTTAAAAGTTAAGATCAGCATTAATCCATTACTGCTATTGGATGACTGCCAGAAATGCAAGATTTTCTAGTAATACTTAGGTAAACAGATCTATATGTGTTCTAAATATATGGGAAGGTGGTTTACCAAATAAAAGCAACCTCCTCTGCTAGTATGATCAGTCTAAAAGAGAAATGTCATATACATTATCCTTTTCACCTTTGTTTTGCTGCCCATTGGTTTCTCTCCTCTTTCTGCACTTTCCCAATTTTATGCCAGCTGATAACCCAAACTCCTTGATCTGTTCTTAAGAGTATAACATAGGAAGATATATTCAATTCCCAGACCAAAATAATTTTTATAAAATCTCTAAAACAGTGTAATAAAAATCCATTACATTCACCCTGCAATTTTTAGTGTTGTGTATGGGTGAAATGTACAACCTTTTATGCTGACTCCACTAACAGGTGCAGAAGACTAGAAAGCCAAGATTAGATTTATCACAATGTAGAAACCCCATAAAAATATAGTTGTTTTCTGAATCCTTTTTGCACATCAGAGCCTAATTTTGCTGCTTTACCTGGCATATTAAAAACAAACAAACAAACCTCTCAATCCTTCTCTTTTAGGGCTATACTACAGAAAGTGCAAACTGATTTCTAAGACAGAAGTCACCCATGACACCAAACTTTTCTGCTTAATGCTGCCACAGAGTACTCATCTCCAGGTTCCTGTTGGGCATCACATTTACCTCAAACAAATTATTGCAGGTAAGAATAGCTGAATCTGTCCACTAACATTACTTAATAAAAGTGTTTTTTCTTGATCATTAGCAGTGTGACAAACTGACAATTTCTTGCAACATCCTGAATGAACTTTATTGAATTAAGGTAAACCTTATTGGGGTTCACTGTATTAAAAATGCAGTTGTGTATGTGTTTTTGTGGATTTATATGTATGTAACTTCTCTAGGAGAGTGACTAATGCAGTCTCTGGAAGGTATTAAAAACTTCAAAGGGGTTTTTAGATCAATATGTAGGAAGTGGATTTCCTAGGAGGGTAACTGGGGATAAAGGGAATGCAAATGATTCACTTCAAATACACCCTTTTGAAGCTACTACCTGAGGAGGAAAACTAATTACCTGCCCCTGGAAACTCCAGATCAAAGATCCCTGAACTGTATAAAGCAGCTGTCCTCAAATTTTTGTATTGGTGACCCCTTTCACACAGCAAGTCTCTGAGTGTGACCCCCGCCCTTATAATTTTTATTTTTTAATATATAACATGATTATAAATGCTGGAGGTGAAGCAGGCTATGGGGATGGCGGCTCACAGCTCACGACCCCCCACGTAACCTCGTGCCCCCCTGAGGGGTCATGACCCCCAGTTTGATAACCCCCTGGTATAAAGGGTGGACAAAACTTGTTATGAGTGTGCTTATTCTAAGCTGATGAAGTGATTCACTACAAAAAAAAAACCTTGAGTGGGGTTTGGAAGGACTGCTCCAGCCAGAGTCCATGTCAAGGTTGGAGTGATCTTTGGTAAGCTTATTAGCGTTTGTGTAAGTTCTTTTAAATATGCTTTCTTTGTAGTGCTTTTACCTTAAGAATAAAATAGGCTTGCGTAGAAAGAACTGTGAGGTAACTTATAATTGTTGACAGAGAAAGCAAGCTGCCTGTCTCTGCTGGGAATAACCCAATGAAGCAGAAACAACAAGGAGTCCGGTGGCACCTTAAAGACTAACAGATTTATTTGGGCATAAGCTTTTGTGGGTAAAAAACCTCACTTCTTCAGATGCAACAATGAAGCAGGGAACTGTGCAGCCTGGAAATACCCCTTCAGAAGGGTCTCCACCCTAAAAAAAAAAAAAAAAAAGGCTGGTGAGCTGGAAGCCTGAAGCAGGGGTGCCCTTGCTGGATGACTGAGGGAAAACACACATATGCAGGTGTCCAGAACTGTGACCAAAGAACTCAAATCCAGTTTTATTACTAAAATAAACCAGCCTGTTAAATAACTGCAAAAAGTCAAGGGAGTCAGTTACTCTGTTCTTTTGTATGAACTCTTTCCTTAGCTATCATTCAGTTCTGTTTGTCTGTTCCCATTGTCAAAAATCCAGCATTCCAGTTAAGTAATCTACAAGTATCTCCATTCTAGAGAGTGGGTTTGGCATTGAGTGCTTATGTAACTTTTCTGAACTAAGAGGTATACAGTTATTTTACGTAATGGATGAAAATAAATGACTCCTTTAATTGGAAGAGTAGCAGCAGGGAGCACAAACAGCAGTTGCTTGTGGCCTTATGATCTCTGTCCAGCAGCAGCTATCTTTCTCTCCATGAAGGTATACTTTCACTACTAATGAAAGGTACATATTTGGGGGGGTAGACAGCCTCTATCTTAAAGTGCCTCCTCTGCCACTAGCAGCAGCTGGGGGTTATTTCATTCTACCTGTGGGGCAGCTACTTTAAAAAATCAGACCTGAAGGAGAGGTACCAAAGCAACTAATGGTAGCTGTAACAGCAGCTGAAAGAATAGAAGGCTCAGGGCCTGTATCGTCTTTTCCTTTTCCCTCTCAATGTCTGCTTGCAATAGCAGAATCTGGAGGTCACAGCCTTTTCCCTACTAAAAAGAGGGAAGGGAAGATAAAAAAGCAAAAAGCTCCAAGTGGCCCGTTGGTACTCTGTAGCCAATTAGGCAACCAAAGTAAAAGGGCCAGCCTATTCTTGGAACACCTGATGCCCTGTGCTCCTCATGTGAAAACTGCACCTGTAAACACTGAAGCGAAAGATGGGTAAAAGTAGCCAGAAAACACAAAACAACTAGTTACAATAGAAAGTAGTTTTTCATTCCAGCCCTAGATGCTTATTCTCAGATTAGCACAAGGATGTGGAAGATGAAGACCTTAACCCTTTCTGATCATCTTTCAGGGTGTTAAGAGATGGACAAACCTCTTAGATTGAGTGGGTTGTCTGGCAAATGTAAATAGCAAAATTAAATTTTAAAAAATAGATGCAGAGTCATGCATTGTTTGTGAAGCTAACATCACTTATGTGGCTGTACTGAGCCTTCATGATGTCAAAGATGGACAATCGGATACATTCTGCAGATCTAATATATGGGTGATCTGGATTCTGTAACAGGCAAAGGGAAACAGCACAATTACTTTCATCTGCTATCCATTACAAGGCCTCTTACAAGGATTAAAAAGGATTAAAATCTTGCAAAGTCAAGTGTTCTTAAGTTAGGAAGTGCCAGAATGAATGTTGTCAGTCTTAATGTGGCCACCATGTGTGTATGCATTATGACACAGGCATGGTCTATGCTAGAAAATTAGGTCAACATAATATGTCTCTCAGGGTGTGAAAAATCCACATTCTTGAGAGACATAGTTGCATTTGTTACAGAAGTTGGAAGGCTTGTACTGAATGAGGCAGGGGGCTGCAAGAAGAGAAAGGGAAGTTGAATGCCACTCTGGAGACTTGGATTTTATCCCTACCTCTGCCACAGAGTTATCATGTGATGCTCGGCAAGTAAAGTACACCAAACTTTTCATAGGTAATCAATCTGTGTGCAAGTGGAGGCTGCATCATATAATGTAGAAGCATCAGGGGGCCAAATTAAGGCTGCAAAGGCAATGTTCGCAATGGCATTTCCTAACTTTAGTGCTTGACTTTGCAACTTTGTGTTCCTTATTAAATCCTTAACTTGGCATTTCCTACTTTTTTATGTATTTGTTAATAGAGAGGAACTTTAAGTAATGTTAAATTAAATCTTTTTGTGAATTTCTTTACATTTTGAGAGAATCTTTTATGTGTGTGCTATTTAAATAATAAAGCACTTACTCATTTTAGGGCTTCTATTTTGGAGAAAGAACAGGAGTACTTGTGGCACCTTAGAGACTAACAAATTTATTAGAGCATAAGCTTTCGTGGACTACAGCCCACTTCTTCGGATGCATTCATTAATAGCAATTTCTGAGTCTCATGGGGATGTCCAAAAATCTGGGCTTTTTGGGACTTTCATTACAGCTTATACTGGAAAGAGAGTAATCTCTTTGTAATATTCCTTAGTTTTCTTGTTGTACTGGTTGTGGTACTTTGGGGGTTCACCCAGCCCAGAAGAGGTTGTCACCACCTGCTCTGTAACCTTGGGTGCTTCTGTGCTGTGCAGTTTTGGCTCAGAGCAGTCTGGTTACAGTACAGTGACCTCACCGCCAGCCTGGTTAATCCTTGCAGCGTGACACCAACAATCCCGACTCTACCCAATGCTGTTTCCTTTGCAGTGCTCAGCCCCTCTCACTGTAGCACTCACAAAACTGTATCAAGTTCCCTGTGCTTCTAAAGAGACACTACACAGCACCAGCCTGCTAGTTTGGCTGTGGATTTTACTCTTCAGTTTGAAACACTGTGTGGAAACTATTGCCAACAAAGCACTATTCACACCGGCGCTTGTCGTTGGCAAAACTTTTGTCTTTCGGGGGGAGAGTGTGTGTGTGTGTGTGTGTGTGTGTGTGTGTGTGTGTGTGTGTGTGTTTAACACCTCTGAATGACAAAAGTTTTGTCTTTCACTTGCCAGTGTAGACAAAGCCCCAGTTTTCGAAGTCAGGTGTCCACCAGGGACCTGATGCCATGTTAATTTTTGCATTCTCCTCCCCCTGTCAAGATAGTTAAGTGGCTGTCAATCATTTGATTGCTTTGTTTACCTTTTATGTTAATGTGCTTTCATTGTTTTTTTGTCTCCGTTTACGCTGGAGACACATTCAAGCAGATGGTACCACATTTCTTTGTCTAGGGTGGAGTGATGTAAGCCTTGTCTGCCAAATACATTATAACTTTTCATATATCACCCCTATGTACACCATGCAGTGATGATAATGACCAGCCTGTTACCAGTTCACATATGATACCTTACATGACATCTTTTAGATGCAGTTTATGACAACAATGAGTTGGTCAGCCCAGCTGACTCTTATTGTACATGCTGGGGTGCCCTTTGCCCTCTGGCATGTGGGTGCTCTCAGGGTCATAGCACTACAATAAAGTGCTCCTAGGAACCTTTAGTGTGAACCAATAGGGGCTACATGGACCTATTAATGTGCAAGATATATGTGCACTTTAGAAATCACACCCCTTCTGCTTTGTGTAGGCAAACCTTTATTGCATGTAACCATTCCCGGTGTTTTTTCAGTGTTTTTATTGAATAAAAAAATTGCTTTTTTTGTATGGTGGGTACAGTATTGTTTTGGTGTTTGTTAGTTGAAACCAAAAATCAGAAGGCCTACGTGGCGGTTGTCGTTAATATGTGTTTTATTGCCATTGTCATCTTTGAAGCTCTGTATTTCACCACTCAGAGCCATATTGACCAATATGTGGCAAGTAATTAAATTGTTTGCAAACAAAGCACGTTTTTAATGCAACTTTGCTGTTACTGCAGCTTCTAAATGACAGACTTTATAACTGGGTAACAGTTTGAATAGGGACTCATGTCTATAATTTCCCATTCTTTAAAAAGGTAAATGTTCAAAACCATAACCTCCAATTTGTAAGAAGCATAACTAATAGATGAAAAGGAGCTGTAGTTTTGTTGCTTGTTTTCATGTAACCCTTCTTGAGAAAAGTAAGAATTACCATTTGAAAAGAAGCAGTGTAACTTACAGTTCAGACTCAAAGGAATACAGTAGGAGCTTATCTGAACCCACTCTGTTTTGATTACTGTTCCTTGTGGGCCCCTTCTCTGCAATAATGTTAGTCTTCTGAGGCAAATCAGTCATCAAAGGTAGCCATGACAACCAGGGCAGATAGTGATTCTTCCCAAGTATGCAAATGAACTGGAGTGAGTGAGGGGCTGATTAGTTCTGATGTCAACAATGTTACTGCATAGCAGGCAGCAGAGGTGCACTCTTTGGGGGGGAAATCAACATACAAACACAAAATATATATTGGAGATCATGTTAATTAGTGGCTGAAATTTGGTTCAAATTCCCCATTGCATATTTACTAAAAAGGGTTCTGAAAAAGGTGAGACACTGATGTAAAGATTCTGTAAAAGACAAAATTTTGATGCTTCCTTAACTATGCAAGACCATAACGAATGGCAAGGTGATGATAGGAATATTTTAGGTACAGTAATGGGTAGAGAATTGCTGAAATCTTTACTTCACTCACTCCTTGCAATACTGAGTTGCTTAAAAAAAATAAAATGCATCCCACATAACATCGGGAACTTCTTCTGTAACCTGCTGCCTTGACATGTACGCTGGTGTACAGTGTACTAATAGGGATGTACAAGAAGGAGGAAACATTGCCTTGCGCCGTAACTGTAGTTCTTCAAGATGTAGGTGCCTACGGGTGCTCCACTACTGCCCTCCTTTCCCTCTGCTTCGGTTGTTCCTTAGAGGATTTTCTTACTCAGTAGAGAAGAACTGAGGGAGGTTTGCCCGCACACCCATGTATAACCTCGGTGTCTTCCATGAGGAGGCATAGGGCATGTGGGAAGGCTGAACGGGCAATGCTAGCTAGAAATCTCCAGTCAAGGGCACGAGAGGCAAATGTGCATCTGAGGTGGAGCATCCAGAGGGACACACCTCGAAGGGTGCATGTGTGTGGTGCTATGTATTAAGATAAAGGTTTTTTTCGGTATAAAGTAATTGTTTGAAATAGGGTGGAAAGGCTCTGGGTGGGGATGCAGCTACATAAACACATTTTACCCTGGTAGTAGGCTTAGTCCTTGAGCTAGCTGGAGTTAGTAAATTAGCTGAGACTTGTCTTATAATTTCGTATAAATCTGAAATAATGCTTGGCTACATTTACTTTTTTTGTTTGTGTTTAATGCTAAAACCTGTTTTATTAAAAAAAAAACTTAAAAATTTGAAACAGCTGCTGAGAAATTATAAGAGTAGACAGGCTGCTTAATGAATATGATCGCATTAAAATCACTTGGTATGAGTCTTCTTTTGTGCTAGAAGTTTCATTTTGCGCTTTTCTTATGTTTGCATAGGTACTGAGATAGTGAAGCCATATACACCTGTATCTTGTTCTTTGAAATCAGATTTCAAAGAACCATCTCACCATGATAGTACACACCTAATTTTAATGATCAAAATTTATCCCAATGGGCTTTTCACACCAGAACTTGACCACCTGCAAATTGGTAAGTGTTTTCTTGCACTAAATCATTTTATATGTATGTTTCCCACCACAGACTGTTCAAGTTGGTACCCACTTACATATGTGTGTTTTCTCCTTTGTGCCCCTGTTACATTTAATATTTGAAACCTTATTCCTTTAGCCGTATCCTGTGTAGTTTTGTTAGGAACTGTATACTGTAAAATATCACATTGGGGTCTACACTTCCAGAGTTTTCCCTAAATAATTATAGCTAGCTTATTGTAAAGTTTCTTTCTATGTACATTATTTACCATTTCTCTGCTACTTGGAAAAAAAACTTAGGTTTATTTTTGTGTGATTGATGTTAACACAAACCTCAATGCCTACTGCTCCAAGTGCAAGACACACTTTTGACTTTGTCATTACTAATCTAAACCATAGCTCTGTGTGTATTTATACCAAAAAAACCAAACACCCCATCAAAACATTACATTGCACATCCAGTTTTTCTTTGGTGACAGAATGAGAGAAAATGAACCACGTGTGACAGATATTAGTCATGTCAGTGCTGTTCTTGAAAATGCTCAGATACTACAGTGATGAGGGCAGCATAAGAGCTTGTATAGAATAGATCACCAATATTCTGACTTCCACTTCAGTAACGTTTACTGTTGTGTTTTTGTTATATAGGAGACTATATTTCCGTGAGCAATTCTGAAGGTAGCTTCAAGAAGTCGCAAGTTCAAACTTTAGAAGATCTCTTTTTATTGGCAGCAGGCACAGGCTTCACACCAATGGTTAAACTACTGAACTATGTTCTGACTAATGTTTGTGGTCTGAGGTTAGTATACTCCTTATGGCTTAGGCACCAAACCAGATTAATTTTTAATGAGGAAGTAAAGGGTAAATGACTGAAATCAGTTCTATAGGAATAACAGAAAATGGATTAGGAAGTGTTGTACCTTGGTGTACTGTAAAGCCTGGTCTGTTTCAGGGAAATTTTTCCCTGATCTGTGGACTTTGGGAGCTCAAGCGTAGATGGTGACTGGATACTGCTGTACTTGTGGCACCTTAGAGACTAACAAATTTATTAGAGCATAAGCTTTCGTGGACTCGCTTATGCTCTAATAAATTCGTTAGTCTCTAAGGTGCCACAAGTACTCCTGTTCTTTTTGCGGATACAGACTAACACGGCTGCTACTCTGAAACCTGGATACTGCTGGTGTTTCTCATTGGTAGCAGATGGTATATAACTTTCCCTTGCCCAGTGGAATCTGAAAGATCAGCATCTTAGTTACCTGGAAGAACGTTTGGATAGTATTGCTAGTTAGGTGTATTGGGATACCTTATCCTTAATTCTGAGAAAACAAGGCCTTGTTGGAGGGTAAAGGTGGTTATGGAGGTGCTATGATTCTTTTGCATTCCCTGCTTATTCACTACTGCTCAGCAAGTCCACTGACAGTGAAGAATCCTGGCATTACTTTTGACCTTATCCTTTCCATAGAAGACCATGTTTCATACATAGTATGAAAACTATTTTGCATGCATAGGCTCTTCTCTTATTTATCCTATGAACTTGCTAAAGGATTCCAGAGTCGCTTATTGTGGTGTTCTCAACAGGGGTTCTATCACCTTGTTCAGAATGCAGCAACATGTTTTCTCACTGGTTTGAGTGACTGATTATTTTCTAAAAAGAACAGGAGTACTTGTGGCACCTTAGAGACTAACAAATTTTTTTGAGCATAAGCTTTTGTGGGCTACAGCCCACTTCATCGGATGCATAGACTGGAACATACAGCAAGAAGATATTTATACATACAGAGAACATGAAAAGGTGGAAGTAGCCATACCAACTGTAAGAGGCCAATCAATTGAGATGAGCTATCATCAGCAGGAGAAAAAAACTTTTGAAGTGATAATCAAGATGACCCATAGAAGGTATGAGGATACTTAACATGGGGAAATAGATTCAATTAGTGTAATGACCCAACCATTCCCAGTCTCTGTTCAAACTTAAGTTAATTGTATCTAATTTGCATATTAATTCAAGTTCAGCAGTCTCTGAGACTTAAGTTTGAACAGAGACTGGGAATGGCTCTATGTTCCAGTCTATGCATCTGATGAAGTGGGCTGTAGCCCACGAAAGCTTATGCTCAAATAAATTTGTTAGTCTCTAAGGTGCCACAAGTACTCCTGTTCTTTTTGCGGATACAGACTAACACGGCTGCTACTCTGAAACCTGATTATTTTCTGCTTGTCTTCTGGCTTTTATAAGGAATGCCTATAAAATGTTGGATTGACTTTAAATTGGTATTTAAATTGGTGGTGGGCCATGTGTATTTCAAACAATCTGCTTAAACTTGATGGTTCTGACCACAATTGGCTCCTTATTACCTGTCCTTCATATTTCTTGAAAACCCACTTTCTTTTCTAAAAGTTGCAAGAGTGGTGCTTTTAATTTTTATATTTTTTATTGTGTGGACTGTGAAGCTGGATGTGTGGTATAAAACCAAATTACATTCGTAACACATTTTCCCACTGTATTGTGTTCTAAAAATGTCCATGTTAAATTGCCCCATTTTTGGTCCCCAGATTTTTTGTGCTAACCCCCCAAATGTTTTGGTTTTGCTTGTAATCTTTAAGCTGAACCTCAAGAGAGCTATCTTGATGCTTAATTTTTGTAATTTTTTTTTAAGATCTGGCAAAAAGCCTAAATTCCAGATGTATTTTCTTTCTTTTTGTTTTTAATAAAATTTACCATTTTTAAGAACAGGATTGGTTGTGTGTGTGTGTGAGAGAGAGGGGGGGGAGGAGGAGGGACTGAAAGGGCTTGAGGGTACCCCACAGGAAGGAATTCTCAAGTGCTCCTTCCTGGGTTCTCAAAAAGGGGTGGGGGTTTGCACTTGGGTGGTGGCAGCATCTACCCATCCAAGGTCAGAGAGAAGCTGTAACCTTGGGAGTTTAATACAGGCCTGGAGTGGCAAGTATTAATTTTTAGAATCCTTGCGGACCCCCACCTTCTGCACTCAAAGTGCCAGAGTGGGTAATCAGACTTAACAGTACTTTTGGCCCAGATTTACCCATTTTCTCCTTTCTTCATTGTATTTTTTAATGTGCTACCTGGTGTTAGTTCTATGTGCAAAGGATTAGGATCAAGACTCTGAAGATGCTGTTTCATGGCCATATAAATTGACGCTGAATTGTAGATTATTTTTTAACTTCCACATAATTCTGCTCCAGCGAGTAAGCATTTAATTTTTTTTTAGAAATGAAGTCTCTAGACCTTAAAAGATAAGTGTATAAATGTGAACCTAATGTAAATCAATACTGATGTCTGCCTGAGCTTGCAGGCTACCTGATACAATAGGAGTGAGATAGGTGTGAACTGCCTGACTCATGTCAATGAGTGTTAAATCTGGAGTATAACTTAAATGTCTACATTAACTCTTTAATTGCAAGCTAATATGATTACTTGTTATTGTTAGATAGAAGGAATTCAAATCTCCATCCCCCCCCGATAGACTTTGTCTATGTATGTTTGCATCAGTTTAGTTAAACCTGTTCAGTAAAATGCAATTGCCAAGAAATATGGAATGCGAGCGGATTTAATAGATTTATTATCTACATGATGGACTAGTAATTTATTTTAGATTTTTTTAGTTTTAAACCTGTTCCTAATTGATTTATGCTAAATTGAAATAAGCCTGTGGTAGATTGAAGTGTCGACAGAGCCTTTTGTACCATTTTAACTAAAGTGTCTTAAAATTGCATCTTAATTTAAATGGGTGCAATTCTGCATGTAGGCAAGCTCTTAGTCATTCTGCCCCTGCCCACAAGGGGGGGAAAGAGGGGGTGCATCCCTCCAGTGTCAGAAACTTCAGCTGCTTTCTGAATACTTATATGCCCCAAACTAAAACCATCTTTTGCCCTTTCCTGGTTGCCAAAAGCCTCTGCCCCTTATTCAGCTTCCATTGCCTCCAGCTTCCTCAAAATCTTCTGTGTTGCAGTTACTTATCGATAGAAAAATCTGTAGTATGTTAAAATTTGAGGGCCATGTAAAATTTCATGTAAAAATAAATAACCTTAAAAACACTGTATTGATTAAACTAAATTGGAGTGCTGTGAGAGGAGGCAGTGCAGCATTATATAGGTCTAATCTACCACAAGGACATGGGGGGCCTTGATTACTGTCGTCATCTTGTTGCAGCAAGTCACCCAGAAGTATAGCTGCATTTCATGGTAGATAAAGTGACTCTTGTGTCTCTGCTATTTCTATAATGCCCATC
The DNA here is from genome assembly GCF_013100865.1 of Trachemys scripta elegans. Lineage (NCBI taxonomy): Eukaryota > Metazoa > Chordata > Testudines > Emydidae > Trachemys > Trachemys scripta. The sequence continues at coordinate 140,138,091 of NC_048300.1, read as the reverse complement.
ACAATAATATCTGACCACTCTATATATATATATCTGTAGTTTGTAAATTGTTCTGGAGTCATTTGGGATAACGGATGTTATATAAACTGCAATTTAAAATTAAGGGCATAATGCATTGGTACTGTGTTCCAGTGAGAAGTCATTGTTGGACTATTGGGTTAGTGTCTCATCAGCACCAGTTTTCACCTAAATATCTTCAAAACCAGATTACCTTAAGACCAGGTAATATACTAAAATTTATAAAGCTAATGGCAAATGATGAAACCAGAATCCATCATCACCATTTTGAAGCTCAAAGTTTATCTGTACAACATGGAGTGTATAATGTTCAAATTATTTAGAGGTGTGCAGGGGTTTTACTTACGTAACATTTATTAAAATAGCATAGCACAATAACACTTAGATACTATTGAGACACTAAAGAACAACTTTTAGGTAGATATATAGTCCTGTTACTGAAGTCTGTGAAATTCCTAAAAAATTCATCATTCTTGTCCTTAAGAGAATATAGGTCTTAAATAGCTGCATAATTAAATGTGTTCTGGAGATGTGCAGTATTTTCTTTCTATTTAATTATTGCTACACATTCCTGCATAGTTAAAAGCTTGATCTTGAAGTTGTGTGTGTGTGTGTTCTGTTTTTTGTTTTTTTTTAAGGACAGTGAAGTTGATGTTCTTCAACAAAACAGAAGATGATATACTTTGGAGAAACCAGCTGGAGCAGTTAGCCCTGAAAGATAAAAGGTATTAAATAGTTTGATAGAATTTCATTTATAAATTATTTATTATTTATATTATTGTAGCACCTAGGTGCTCTAGTCAGAGTCCAGGACTCCATGATGCTAGGTAGTGTACAAAAACAAAACAAAGATGGTCCCTCAAAAGCTTACAATCTAATAAGATGAGACAATCGATGGATATTAACAGACAGAGGAGTACAAGGAAACAATGAGACAGTACTGGCCAGTATGATAGACAATGGTCTCTGTTCACCATTTAACCATTTAACCATTCTCTGTTCACCAGTTTAACCATTGCGAAGGTTTTTTTGTAGGCATTATGGAAAGGGAGAATTTCATGGAAGACTTTGGAGGATGATATGCTAGTTTTTGCAGATGTTTATGGGGAGCTCCTCCCAAGCATTAGGGACAGCATGGGAGAAAGCGCAAAGGTGCTTGTTTGAAAATGTAACAAGTGGGTGATGGAGACTGGCATGATGGACCAAGTGGAGGTGGAAGCTGACATCTTGATAGTGTGTGAGAGATCATAGGGTGGGGATATGCCTGGAAAGTGAATACAAGTAGTGTGTGTTTGATGCAATTAAGAAAAGGAAGCCAGTGGAAGAATGCAAGAAGGAGGTGTTGACATGGTAAAAGTAACAGGCTAGGGAAATGATCTTTGCAGAAGTATTTTGAATTATAAAGCAATCATAAATTCTACCACATTTACCACTTATCTGGAGAAAGTAACTCTTTTTTAAATGGGTAAGTAATATGGTGGACACCATCAGTTTACCACCACCACAGTAAGGGTAGAGGGGATGAGTTTTTAAGCTTGCGCTGGTAAATTTTCCTCTTAATTTAGCTGTTATAAAATGAGCTGTTTAAATATGTGCCTTTCTCAGTAGGGATAGACTTAAGCATATGCTCAAATACTTAGCTGAATTTGGGCTTTTGAGCAGTTGAAAATCAGTAGATAGCACCATGCGTTCCACCAGGTAGGCATGAATCACTAGTAAGTTGTCCACAAAACACTGCTGTTCCATGAACCATGTTTCAAGAATGGCTTTTATAATAATGTCTGTACACTACTCCATTTTAAATGAGATGTTCTGGTGATGTTTCTAGAACTTGAAAAGTGAATCTGCATCTTGGTAATGTAAGGTGGGAAACTATGAGTATACCCAATTTAGGCTTAATCAATTTTCACCTTTATTTATAAAATTTCAGACAGAATTATTGTCACAGTGTCTGAACATACATTTATGCCAGATGATAAACATATAAAATAGATTCGGCTGGGATTCTGGAGCACTGGAAAGTTCTCCTGTACATCAGGATGGCCATCACCGCCTCTGATCCCTGGTCTGGTTCTTCAGGCCAGTTCCTTCACTTTCTGGCCTGGTATTCCTCCAGCTTGGGCCCTCCTTTGCTTACATTCTCATACATGTCCACATTACCTATTCCTTAACTTTTCTCCAATCAGCGTTAAGCATTTGTCTTATGTAACCCATACAATACGCATACACAAACTTTAATCATTTTTAGTTGTCTAGTATTTTCATTTCATTATATTTCCATGTCACCCTGATCCTGGGTTTTCCCAGAAAAGGGGACTTCTGTCATTACCGGTTTGTCATTATACTGCCAATAGCTCAGTTGTCAGTGATGCCTCCCTGATAGGCTGGGTCACTTGAAGCTCAGGGTCTGAGGTCAGAGTAGGAGTCCTCACTGCATATTGGGCCATCTACAATGCATTTCATGCTTTTCCGGACTGTATTAGGGGCTCAATGGTTCAAATACTCTGAAAATATCACCACAGTGTATTATGTGAAGAAGCAAGGGGGAGCACACGTCAGCATGTTCTGCCAGGAGGCAATCATGTTGTGGCAGTTGTGCATCAAGGAGAATATCACTCCGATAGCTGATCACTTACCCTGGGGTCCAGAATCATCTCATGGACCATCTCAGCAGGAATTTTTCCCAAGTCACAAATGGTCTCTGAAGACAAGTGTCCTTCAGGTCATCTTTGCAGTTCTGGGTATTCAGACAATTGATCTGTTTGCTACAAGGGACAACAGGAAATGTCATCTGTTCTGCTCTTGAGGGGGGCCTCAGTCTGGGCCTCCTGTCTGACACATCCCATCTAAGCTGGCAGTTGGCTCTCCTGTATGCCTTTCACACAATCCCAATCATTCTACAGGACATCCACAAGCTGAAGACAGATTGGTCCAAGCTCGTTCTCTTTGCTCCAGTGTGGCCGAGCAGTGCTGGTTCTCCAGCCTTCTTGCACTGTCAGTTCAGCCTCCCATATCATTTCCTCTCCACTCTGACCTACTCACTCAGAGTCATGGCCGCACTTTGGATCCCATGCTCAGCTCCCTACATCTCATGATGTGACTGATTCATGGCTGAATGAGGCAAAAGAATGGTGTTTGGTGGCTGTTCCAACACATCCTACTCAACAATAGAAAGCCCTCTACCAGAATAGAATTAAATGGAAGCGGTTTTTAGTGTGGTCCCTGGCCGCTGGAGTTCAACTGACGCTGGCTTCTATTCAGGACATTTTGGAGTACTTGCTGCACCTTCAGTCGTCGGGATTTGCACTTAGCTCATTAAGGGTGCATCTGGTAAGGATATCGGTGTTTCATCCTCCCATGCAGGGAAGATCAGTCTTCTCCAATACCAGGCAGCAAGATTCTTAAAAGGGCTTCTTCTTCATCTCCATCATCCGGTCCAAAAGCCGGTTCCTCTGTGGGACCTTGACATGGTCCTGGTGGCTTTAATAGGACCTTCATTTGAGCCCCTGGCATCTTGTCCCTTTCCACTTTTGTGTCAGAAGACTGCATTCTTGGTAGCGATAACATCCAGAACGAGAGTCTGAGTTGCAGGCTCTAATGGCAGAGCCTGCTTGCACACAGTTCTCTAAGGACAAAGTGACTTTATGGCTACACCCCAAATTTTTGTCTAAAGTGGTTTCTCAGTTTCATTTTGAATCAGGCTTTATATTTACCTGAGTTCTTAAGTAAGTTACATTCATCTCTGGAGGAGCAGTGTCTCTATACATTAAATGTCAGGCAATGTCTAGGCTTTGGTCTGGACAGAACTGAATTGTTTTGTTCTTCACTTCACCTGTTGTGTGCCATATGCAGATTGTCACAGCAGTCTCTAAATGGATAGGTTTCAGAGTAACAGCCGTGTTAGTCTGTATCCGCAAAAAGAAGAACAGGAGTACTTGTGGCACCTTAGAGACTAACAAATTTATTAGAGCATAAGCTTTCGTGGACTACAGC